>NW_024538735.1:0-32877 GCF_016647635.1 Suillus subaureus
GCTGGAGGCTATTGAGGTACGTTGCATTCGGATTTCGTTCACGTCCTGTCTCTGAACTACGTTTGCAGCAAGAAAAAATCGAGGAACACCGCCGGCAAGCGGAAAAGCTTGCAGAAGAGCGTCGTAAGGCGAGGGAACAGGCTCAGGAATGGACGAGGGAGGTTCAGATGGAGAGCGACGAAGAGCGTGAACGGAAATCAAAGAGGGCTGCTAAGAAGGTAAAAGTCGAAGGGGATAGTGGAGATGAAGGGGCTGAACCTAAGAAGAAGAAGAGAAGCGGAGGCAAACTCAAAAAAGCCGTTGATCAGGATGTCGACAACGAGCAGCTCTTCAGCGATGATGAGGTCGACAGTAAACCAGCAAAGAAGGTATGGTATTCTGATCTACCTTGACTATGAAATACTGAGCTCCTTCAATCAGCGTGTCCCGAAAAAACGTGTCGTCAGGGATGATGACGATCAGGACGCCGTCGGAGGACCACGCAAAAAGCAATAGTACGTGAGGCATCTAGATCTCTTGAGCTTTTGCTAACTCTTTCGCCAGTAAAAGCAAGGAAATCATATCGGACACGGACGATGAGGAGATGTCATGATATCGGTAGAGTTATCAGTATTCTCTATATTGCTTTCGTTTGCGTTGTGCTCCTGTCGAGCTACACCTCGCCATTTTTGTTTGAAGCTCGGAATTGCTCCGTGTATATACACATATCATGTATCATACTTATCCGAAGCGAACGCCTATCTTCGACTCTTTTGTCTTTTATGTATCTCAGCTAGTAGCTAGATGAACAAGAACAAGAAGCCGTATTTTAGATGTAGCTGTTTGTTGTCTGTTTAATTTATGCTTATTACTGCTTTCGTCGACCAAGCTTTCCTAATAAACTGGTCAGAACTCCCGAGTTCTATGCTCAAGATGTAAAGCATTGTACCCCCCACTCTTAAGAGTTATTGTTCAAGATCCTTGGGAGATTCCACACCACCTCGCACACATAAAGTGTGTCATTCACCTCGAGGCCAGAGATGAGTCAGCCGACAACTTATCCTACATACTTAGTAGTACTATTGGAGAGTTCATTGATTTCGAGATGAAAAGATGACTACTAACCACCAATCAGGAACACAAGACAAGGTAGCATGCCTTACCATCCTCCAAATTAGACGGGCTGCAGAATACGGGAATAAAGTACGGCAATCTGTCAAATGTTGGCATGGGAAATTGTGGTGGAAAATGCATATGACAGTGTCGTGCCCAGGCTTTATCTGCACAGCAAGTGCCGTGAACCTGTAGAGACGAAGACAATGGATGGAACACACACCTTAATAGACAACTTGAACGATCACTTGGACAACTTCTTGATTTCTAAACTTTCCCTGTCTCAGCTATCAATCTGTACCTCCCGATCATCAGTGGTGCTCATCTGTGAGTGACAATCTTTCCCAGGAAAGGTCAAGGTAATAAATGTCATAAGCCTGCTCGCTGACTGGTATCTTGTATCCTCGTACAGATCCAACAGCGAACGCACGCCTATCCCGAGGCCGTTGGCAAGATCGATTTGCTTGAAACAAGTTATATCGTGAGTGATGCCTCATGCTCGTCTGTCGATAAGAGTTGAGATCACAAAGCAGATAGGGCAGTCAAACTCACCAGCAACCCATGCCCCTGAAACTTGCTCTGATTAAAAGAAGACCCAGCCGAACTGCTCTCGCACACATAGTCTGCAATTTCCTTGATTGAGATTCCCGAACGTCCACCATGTCTTCTGAAGAAATAAGGCCCAGCAAGGTGATATGTGGCCATACCGACCAAGTAAGAGGTGTTGTCCACCTATCCTGCGGGCAGCGCATTATCACATGTTCGACGGATGGCTCACTTCGATTATGGAACTTGGAGAATGGTGCACCGATAGGTGAAGTTTGGCGAGATGGGGGAGCCGGAATACTGAGCATAGCATTGTCTCCAAACGGCATGACCGTTGCAAGCGGAAGCAGGGACGGGACAGTAAGTTTGTGGGACATTGAGAAGGGGAAGGTCATTGCTAAATGGAAGGGGCACAGTCAAACTGTGAGATCAGTGTGCTGGAGTCCAGATGGTGAGCGAGTTGTGAGCGGAGGCTGGGACGGGACAGCCAGAGTATGGGATGTCAAGAGCGGCGGCGGCAAACCCGTTCCGGGTCTGAATCCAATAGAAACGGGGCACGGGTCGGTGCTCGTGGTGAACTACTCGCCTAAAGGAACGAACATCGCGACGGGAGGAGACGCGGGCCCGTACGGTGGAATCAGAATCTGGGATGCAAAGACTGGCAAGCTGCTCTACACAGTTGATACCCGACAACACACAGTTTGGAGCTTGGCCTGGACATCAGATGAAAAGAAACTTATCTCTGGGTTTGGGAATGGCTCAATTCAGATATTTGACACTGCCACATGGCAGCCCATTAATTCAGATGGTTACTACACGCGTCACAGGCAGCTTGTCAATGCCATCATTGTATCTCGCAATGGCCGACTCTTTGTGAGTACATCATCGGATGGCACAGCACGTCTCTGGAATCTCGACACAAACCACCTAGTCTATCCCCTCCAACACAGAAGTGACGTCAAATGTGCAGCCTTTTCTGCTGATGGAAAGCTGTTATCCACGGGTTGTGCTAATGAAAACGTGTATGTGTGGGACATTCAAGCCATCCTTAAAGCAACTGGCCTAGAAGACCTCCTGTCCATACCTGATAGCGTGAGTGTCGACATGTCACTTACCGTCCCACTGACAATTTTGATATCATTTAGCCACCAAAAGTTGAACCCAAACAGAAGCTGAATACATCATCTGGCTCTTCAAGCATTTCCCCATCCGAGTCGTCGCAGGGCATAGAAGACAGGTCGTTTCTGGAGGTACGCGGTGCACTTGTCAACCTCGTCAGTCGTGGTAATAACGTTGACATTCCAGGCTGACGCTACCCGAGGTTTCGGCCACCTCGGGGGCAGAGAGGAACTCCCACCAGGTTTTTTTGACAACACGCAACCCGATGTTCATGCACATGTGCGTCATCAACATTTCTGCTAATTAGTTCTTGTCCTGACTACTAGTCTCAGTTCTCTGCAACACCTGATGCCCATCCTAATTTTTCTGCACTCCTTGGTCGCCTTTCCTCGCTTCTTCGCCGCTCTCGACCCAATGAAGCGACCGAAACTCAGCAACCTCCAGTGCCTTCAGAGTCACGTTTGCATGCGCTCCTCAATCACCTGTCCTCACTCCCTCGCTCTCCACGTAACGCTGATGAAACATCCGAACTTCCGCAACTCCCAATACTTTCGCGTTTACATCCACAGGTGCTCCTCAGTCACTTGTCCTCACTTTTGCCCCGCCCTCGACTCTACACCGACGAAGCACCCGAACCTCAGCGACCCCACACTCCCCCAGTCTCACGTCTAGGTGCACTGATCGGTCGCCTGTCCTCACTTTTCCACTCTCGACCCAACGCTGGTGAAGCAATCGAATTCCAGCATTGCGCAGGGCCAGTTACCTCCTCTCATTACAGTTCCCATGTCGTCGATATTGCCACGATGCGGGACAGGGAGGTGCGTCTTTCTTGTGTGTTCTAATTGTTGGGTCCGACGATTTCTGTGCAGGTAATATTTGTTACTCGCCCGCCGGAAACTGCTAGTGAAATGGCCAAGCGCATCAAGAACCCTAAACCGTGGGTTCGCGTGGTATTGTTTCTCTGCTGCGTGTCTCCTGGTACCGATGTCGGTCCTGGCACCGAGGAGACACATTGCAGAACATAGACAAATATTTTTATCGAGTGTAACTTTTGCTGCTATATCAATACCAGTCTAATGTTCTTTCATGATTCCATTCCAAGCCATCTGTCGAGGGGTGCCATCTGTCATGGACACACTAATTAATGCTCACAACAGCAAAAGTACTACTAGCGCAGAACAACAAGTCTGGCCCGGCATCTTTTTCTTGCCCGAAGACTCTGATACTCTTCGTTGCGTGATCGACTGCGACAACCCTGGAGGCCTTGCCACATGAACTGCCTCAGGTATTCAACGGCCCCTCTCATTCTCTGGTAGAGTTTGTCCAAGCCGTGAGCGATACTCACAGTGAGTGCTTCCTACTAAAGAAGTCAAGGTGAGAAAAACGTTAATTTATGCATGGACCTTCGTTGACCAAGCTTTTCTGGTAAATTGATCAGAATTCCCGAGTGCTACACACTACTCTGCTCAGGATATAAAGCATTGGGCCAACCGTCTTCCTACCGTGTATTCAAGATTCCCCTTGGGGGATTCCACATTACCTCACGCAAATAATGTGTTTCGTTCACCTCGGGGGCGAAGGGGAGTTGGTCGGCAACCTGTTCTAGTAGCACTTTTGGAGAGCTCGTCAGCTTCGGAGTGAAGAGGTGGCTGCTGGCCAATCAGGGGCGCATGACAGGGTAGTGTACCTCGCCGTCCTTGAATCCAGTTCAAATTAGAGGGGCTGCAGAATAAAGTATGGCAATCTGTCAAATGTTGGCATGGGAATGATGTACATTGCAACAGTGTCGTACCTGGGCGTTTCATCTACACAGCAAGTGCCGTGAACCTATAAGAGACAAAGATAACGGATGGAACACGCACCTAGATAGACAACTTGAACGATCACTTGGATAACTCCTTGATTTCTAAACGAAACATTAGTTATATCGATCATCAATCTCCACTCGATCATCAGTAGTGCTTGTCGAAGTTGTCTGAACTGTAAGTGGCACTCTTTCCCAAGAAAGGACGAGTTTAAAGCCTACTCGCTGACTAGTATCTTGTATCCTCGTACAGATCCAACAGCGAACATACACACGTCCCGAAGCCGTCAGGATCAATTTCCTTGATCAAAGTCCCCGAACGTCCAACATATCTTCTCCTGCTGTTAAATGAAAAAGACACCAGCAGTAATACCCCACAGGACAATGCGAGGCCATACCGGGCGAGTGGAAGGCGTTGCGCACCTGCCTGATGGGCAGCGCATCATCACATGTTCTTTCGACAGCTCACTTCGAATATGGGACCTAGAGAGTGGTACGGGGATAGGTGACGAGTGGCGAGATGAAGGGGATGAGGCAGGAGCAAGGACCATGGCATTGTCTCCGAATGGCAAGACTATTGCCAGCGGAAGCCAGGATGGGACGGTGAGGTTGTGGGATGTTGAGACGGGGAAGGTTGTCGTCAAATGGAAAGCGCACTCCGAGTTTGTGAAGTCAGTATGCTGGAGTCCAAATGGTGGGCGAGTGGTGACTGGATCCTGGGACGGGACGGCAAGAGTGTGGCATATTGAGAGCGGAGAACCCGTTCAGGGTTTGAATCCAATCAAGACAGGGCACTAGCAAGTGTACGTGGTGAATTACTCGCCAAAGACAACAAAGATTGCGACAGGAGGATATAACGAAGATGGAATCAAAATCTGGGATGCAGAGACGGGCGGGCTACTCTCAACAATCAGAGATAAGTTCAAACTGCCAGTTTGGAGCTTAACCTGGACATCAGATGAAAAGAAGCTTATCGCCGGGTTGAGAAATGGCTCGATTAGGATATTCGACACTGCCACATGGCACCAGATTGCCTTTCTTGACGGTCATCAAAATGCTGTCTTCTCCATCACTTTATTTCCAAACGACCGTCTCCTTGCGAGTACATCATGGGATTGTACAGCACGTCTCTGGAATTTGGATACAAACCTTCAAGTCGGACCACCTCTCCGACACGAAAACCATGTCGAGTGTGCGGCCTTTTCCACTGATGGAAAGCTGCTATCCACAGCTTGTGATGATCAAAACGCGTACGTGTGGGACATTCAAGTCATCTTAAAAACAACCTCCTATCCATACCTGATGTGAGTGTCAACTCGACTCCCGCTCGCAATATCATTCCCAATGACTGTTAGGTACAAAAATCTGAACTTAAAAAGAAGGTATGTATCATCTCATGGCTTTTCAAGAATGAAACACACTTACATTCACATTCTAGGCTAATGCAACACAACAACGTCCAGCCCCTCGTCGCCTACTAGGCTTTTTTGATGACGTGCAAGACTGTGGTCCTGTGCGTCCATCTCAATTTTCCTGCAGCTCTTGTTCTTATTTATATTTTATTGATACTCTACTACCCAACGTCTTCAGCCCGATCCCGATCTACATCGCCGCCACAGTGCGTTTACACCCTCCTGGGGATCGCGTCGACGTGTGCTTCTCGCTCGCCTTCCCTCACTCTTCCGCCGTTCCCGACCCAACATCGATGAACCAATTGAACTTCGGCAACGCCCAGGGTCCAATACTTCCTCTTGTCGCAGTCCTCCCGTTGTCGAAGTTCCTGCACTAGATGACAAGAAGGTATGTTTTTTGGGGGGGATACGTTCTCAATGGCTGGTGTCTCAAGTTTTCTCCACAGGCACTGTATACTGCCCGGCGGCCGGAACGAGCTAGCGACAGGGCGAAACGCATCAAGAACCCCGCATGGTGGGCTCGTGTTGTGCTGTTTCTCTGCTGTGCATCTCCGTCCACCAACGACAGTCATTTATGGGCGTAGCGTATGGTGACGATCTGAGGAGAGGACCTGTATTGTGAATGCTTGCATACAGCCAGTGTACTGGCTAAGATGGAATGTAAAGTAAGGATGTCCCTATAATCATGTTTATGTCGCTGTGCGCAAGACATGTTGAGGGTAGTTCGACGTTGAACGTTTGGTCGTTGACTCGATTAGGGTTGATAACGCAGTGTTCCGGTTAAGCGGCTGGAGAGTGCTGCCGACCGGACTTGTGTTTGAACAGCAAACGACAGGGGCATTGTAGAACTGAGCATCTCTATGGAGATGCCAAGCTTCTTTGAGCTCAGATCACACCTAGGCCGCTGTAAGACCAAGTTTTCCATTGGTTTTTAGTTGATTGAGTATCGAGGGCTGTGCCTTGGCAGCTATGTTGCTGGGGTGAGTTATCACACCCTGGGATATAGACGCTGCTGAGGCTCGTCGATCAGATTTTACAACATCAGTTTGAAGACCAACAAGTCAGGCTTCATGTGGTCACAACAGCGCGCCCAAGTCTTCTTTTTCATGTCCTCTCTCAGCGCTATTTTAATCTAGGGATGGCGCTGTATCTTCACCAGATATCAATCACGAATTCTCAAGTAGGATGTCTCTGGCTGTGCAAACCGATGCCTGTCACCACCACACTAACACCACATTCCAAATTGAAGATTCTGCACTCACAATTTTTGGCGTCCTTACTATATGATACGAAAGTCCGATAACCGTAAGAAGATGCGCTAGGATCATTTTGGTGATGGCCACACGATTGTGATATATCTAGCACGAACGTCATCGCCATACGTCCACCAAGTTCGCCTCTCACCCGTACCCCCATTCTCTACCAGTATGACCATAATCTCAAATAATCCCACTGCGTGGCCAGTCATCAATGCATATCACTTCCGCAGCTATTTTTTTGGTTCGTGGATAGCAGCCAGATGTTGAAGCTGACGTCTCGACTCAACCTTGACTGTGGTTCCGCAGTTGCCGCCCTTGTTGGAGTTGCGTATGATTGGGGTGAGCATGATAATATTGAAGAACTGCTGATATCTTACAAATATCTTCAGCACTTACATTCGGACAGGAGGTACGTTGATGCGATGGTCGGAGTAGTCATTTCACTAAGAATGATTTTATAGGTCGAACTGATCTGGGTGAGTAGAGTCTCATATCAGAGGAACACATATGAAAGTACATTTGATTCCAGGGGCAACGCTGGTCTATAATGACAATTCTGTATCTCAGTGTGTGTAGCTTGCCTGTCACAGTTGTCATGTTATGCTGACTTGAAAGTATCCTAGGCGCGCTATCTTGGGATCCTATTTACTGCGTATGTTCGGCTAAACAATCAGTGTTGTGCTAATCGTTTAAACGTTTATCTCCCATAATCAGCCTGGACATGCTGAGTATGTCTCCTCAGCACACTCGCTTCTTCTGACCAACGGCATAGTACAGGCAGTATTCCGACCATCTTGCTGACAGATACAGTCAGTCTTCTGTACAGATGCTTGCTATTCCCCTCCAATTGATCGTAGTGCCCTGTAGGAGTGGGTGTGGTTCTTTACTAACTTCTTGGTTCACCAATGACTGCCACAGATGTGAGTCGGTTTGGAGTGTGTGCTACCCAAGTCTGATCAATGACTGGATTCCTTAGGCTGGATACTGTTCGTTGTATGGAACTGGACGACTGTTTTGGTACTTGCAATGTTGTGGGGTGCGCTTGGCACTTGCAGTAAACTTGACCTGACTGAAACATTGCGCAAGTCATCATCATCACTCGGTTACATGCCATGTATCGCGGATCCAGAAAGATCCTGATATTTCTCATCGTCACCTTCCTGGCTGAGAAAATCTTCAATGTAGTGGTTGCCGTAATGGCAACAATGCATACTTCAGGAGGTACGCTTAATTGTGGATGACAAAAGATATGGATGACACTGATGAATACCAGAGGAACTCATTCTTTCCGGCACCTATCAGTGCTCGATTAGCTACCTGCCAGTGGGAAATATCTCACTTCTGGGTCCCATCAGTTGGATACTCGGCACCGCGTGGGAGGTCCTCGCACTATTTCTCGCAATCTGGATTGCTGTCAAACACTTCCGTGAACTGCGACGAGATTCGTCAGGAGGGATTATCGGGGACTGTTTCACGGTGTTGATTCAAACTCACGTGCTTTACTTTGTGAGGTGAGCTTATGTTGTGAATACGATTCCCATTTCCACTAATGGATCGGACATGCCAGCTTCGTTGCTGTTTCTTGCTTCCACCTCATTCTTAACTTGGACCCAACACTCTTGGCGGTATGTTAATATTTCACTGACTACTGCATGCAACCACGATTCATCATTTCTATAGCACCAAAATTCCCTGGAAACTCAGATTTATTATGGCTTGATTCAGATTTCAACGGTCGTGCAAATGTTTGTGCTAGGACCACGCCTGATCCTTGGGGTTCGAGAATATCACGCTAAGCTTGTGGCCAATTCCGACGCAGCAACTGGTATGACCTCAATCGCTTTCCAGGAACGCGTGTATATATCGACTGGCCATGATGTATAGCACGGGATATACTCGATGGAACCAATGGTTGTCTAGTGCCCTGCAGGGAGCAGCAGGAGAATTCGTTTTTATTCAGTCATACTTTTGTCTTGGCATTGATTTAAGTCATGTGGTATTGTGCAGTGGACCCTTGTGAAGGATATATGGGTCTGGGCAATATTTTTCGTCGTAGCATTCATTCAAGTGCACGGGAGTAGCTATAGGTTCTGACAATGTTTTCAACATGCACGAACTGGTGGTGACTAATAGTACCTAAATTCAGTCGATTCATGCATATCTCGTTTCAAATTGACTGGGCGTTGCCCATCCACTATAGTTCGCCAGAAGTTGTATTTTCTTAGAAATGCTCAGCGATGATGCATTGATGATGATTCATATGAAAACTTATCTTCCTAGGTTCGCCTTTCCGGCATGGCCAACCCTCTTTCGGGGTAAGAAAAAGAAAGAGCCATCTGGTGTTGACAGTATGGGTTGAGCATGGGGCAAGTAGAGATAAGACACGCTGTCAGCATATATTGCTTACCTGAAGACTGTGATATTCCTCGTTGCATGATAGAGCGATGAAACTGACTCAATCCTGAAGGACAAACCCAACGACGTCTAAGCTTGACACCTCTTCAGTAGAGCATGTCTGTGCCGTGATACGGTACAAATCCCCCAAAAGTTGAGGCGAAAAAAAAGTAGAGCTAGATCACTCTTGAATCATCATAGAGAAGTTTGTAAAGCGATTCCTGCATACATCGTCCTGACATCGTCAAGATCGAAAATGCTTCATACAAGTCTATGGACATAATATGCATAAGGTAGAAAGTCCAAATTTGCCGCCGCACATGCCGTAACATTCGGCGTGTCACTTTCGCTTCACTACTTACGCAGCATGCCCAAGCGCTCATCAAAAGTACGCTCGGCCCTCGAAAACCTTGGGCAGCACGCAAAGAAGAGGAAGATTTCAACACAAGCAGACAAGGAGAACAAGGTGAATATTGGACATACTCAAATATTCCGAGTCACTGAAAACCAATGCCTTCTTTTCTAGTGCCCTATAGTAGACACAACCATTCCGAACTTTTCGGTCTTGATGTCCGGCCAACGTATATGTCACACCTTGGTCACATCACGTGACGTTTGCTGAAAGAGCGCAAAGTCTACCTTAAGAGTTGATGGGACAATGGATATGTTTGTCAACTTATCGGCAACGGACTCTACAAAGAACGACAATCCGTAACTCGCGTATGCTTGAACTTTGAGCAAGATAGTGTAGTGCATAACTGCATAAAATGTGGCTGCTCACTATTGCGCCACCGATCGAAGTCCTCTGTGTGATACAGATAAGCGTACAACACCGTCTTCCGAGTAGGGGTGCGATAGACAAGCTGGTAGAAAGCATGTGGAAAGCGGACTATTTGAAGGGCCGAATAGAGATAGGGAGACGCACGTGGCGCTTCGCCTGCACAGCAATGTGAAGCTGTGGAGAACACGAGGACAGCGAATGTGCAGCTTAATAGGCAACTTACACCAACACTTTCGCAACCCTCTCAACCCCAAAGCAAACATCCACTGTCGCAGCTATCAACACACGCCTCTCAATCTTGCGTGGAGTAAATCTGGTTCAGATTGTTCTAAGTGGGGCTTTGCCGTGAGTGATACTCTGGTTATTTCGAGTAGGAAAAGGCTGAAGTGAGGAAGAGATAGGACCACTCACCGACTAGTATTGAGGGATATCTCCTGGATGCGTCGTCCCGAAGCTGTCTTGTGAGTCAGGATTGAATTACGCTAGATAGGACCTCTCGTGAGCAATCCATCCAGGCTTTCCATTGACATGAACTCAGGTGAAAGCAGATAGGCCAGTGAATTCACCTACGATCTATACCCCTGCAAGACAACCAACTCTAATCCAAAGATACAACAGGCTGCTCTCGCGCATATAGTCCACGATTCCCTCGATCGTTGAGACCCCCAAGCGCCCACCACATCTTCTCCGCCTGCCAAGATGGAAGAGATGTCAGCAGTAACTCCCCGCAAGACGATGCAAGGTCATACTAAGTACGTATTCGGCGTTGCGCACCTGCCGGGAGGGCAGCGCATTATCACATGTTCCTTGGACGGCTCACTTCGACTATGGAACCTAGAGAGTGGTGCACAGATAGGTGGCGAGTGGCGAGATGAAGGGGATGATGCAGGAGTAGTGACCATGGCATTGTCTCCAAATGGTAGGTTTGTTGCCAGCGGAAGCAATGACGGGACAATGAGGTTGTGGGACGTTGAGACGGGGAAGGTCATTGCCAAATGGAAAGAGCACACTCGAACTGTGGAGTCTGTGTGCTGGAGTCCAGATGGTGAGCGAGTAGTGAGTGGATCCGAAGATGGGACAGCAAGAGTTTGGGATGTGGAGAGTGGAGAACCCGTTCAGGGTCTGAATCCAATAGAGACAGGACACGAGATTGTGTACGCGGTGAGTTACTCACCCAAGGCAACAATGATTGCAACAGGAGGACACAACGAAAATGGAATCAAAATCTGGGATGCAAAGACGGGCAAGTTGAAGCTGCTCAATACGGTTACACTGGATCGATCAGTTTGGAGCTTAACCTGGACATCGGACGAAAAGAAGCTTATCTCCGGGTCGAGTAATGGCTCAATTAGGATATTCGACACTGCCACATGGCACCAGATTGCCTTTCTTGACAGTCATCAAAATGCTGTCTACTCCATCACTTTATTTCCAAACGACCGTCTCCTTGCGAGTACATCATGGGATTGTACAGCACGTCTCTGGAATTTGGACACAAACCTTCAAGTCGGACCACCTCTCCAACACGAAAACCACGTCGAGTGTGCGGCCTTTTCCCTGGATGGAAGGCTGCTAGTCACAGGTTGTAAGGATAGAAACGCGTACGTCTGGGACATTCACGTTATCCTCAAGGCAGCTAGCCTAGAAGACCTCCTGACCATACCTGATGTGAGTACCAACTTCACTCCCACTCACTATCTCATCCCCAATCACTGTCAGGCTCAAAAATCTGAACTCAATAAGAAGGTATGGATTATCTTTTGGTTTTTCAAGAATGAAACACACTAAAGATCCACTCGCACAAGTTATTGACAGGTGTATGTTGCGCCATTTTCTAACCTTGACACTAATTGTGACATCGACATTCCAGGCTAATGCTACGCGACGACCACCCATCCATCCAACCCCCCGTCGAGTGCCAGCAGGCTTTTTCGATAACGTGAAAGACCATGATGCTCCCTCTGTACATCACCGTCGCCGTCCTTTTTCACCCTCCTGGGGATCACGTCTAAATATGCTCCTCGCTCGCCTACCCCAACTTTTCCGTCCTCAGTTCAACGCCAATGGACCAATTGAACTGCAGCAACGCCAAGGACCTAGTACTTCCTCTCGTCGCAGTCCTCCTATTGTTGAAGTTCCTGCACTAGATGACAAGAAGGCACGTCTTTTTGGGGTTATGTTCTCAATGACTGGTGTCTCAGACTTTCTTTACAGGCACTGTATACTGCTCGGCGGCAGGAACGAGCTAGCGACAAGGCGAAACGCATAAGGAACCCCAAATGGTGGGCTCGTGTTGTACTGTTTATATGCTGTGTGTCTCCGTCCACCGACAATGGTCACTGATGGTATTAGAACACGCAGAATTACATTCATCCTGACATCTTCCTTTGTTATCTCTCAGTGTTTCTGCTATCATTAATGACAATCATTGACGCCTCGCGATGTTCCAATTCCTCTGTGAAGTGATAGGTCGATTTACACATCAGTTGGTGAGGACTATCTAGCCTAGAGGAGCTTGGTGAACTTACATGTACATCAAGTACGTTTCACTTCATATACGTGCCTAACTTATTCTCCAGGTTCTCGAGCACTAGACTCAGTTATGCGCGGATACTTGTCTGAAGAACGCGAGACGATTCACTCGCCCACGAACGAACAACCCACAAGGTGCTAACCTTCCTGCACATTTAATTTCTTTTCAACATGGGGTTCGCGGGTTTCCAGTCCAGTCTTTTTTGGGATGTCCACAACTTCACCTTACTCTACGGGGCTTTGAAGGGCATTGAGCATACAATATCATCACTTACTACTCCGTTCCAGCCCGAAGCCATCACGGACGAGACAAATTCTACATGAATGCAGTATGCGCTTGTAGCATTATTTACTGCCGTGTTCTGACCGTCATCACATTCATACCTCAATGAATAATCTCTGCTCCTCTCTACAATTTTGTGTTGCCCAAGTTCATGACGCTTTCACACTTGTCCATATACACTCGATCTAGCAAGGTCACCCATCCAACCACCTCACCATTCACTTTCAGCCTCATAACCCAGTTTGTTTCGTTTCCGTATTGTATTCAGCTGGGTCTTGAATAGGACAATTTTTGACATGTCTGAAACTGACAGTTATCGCAGTGGCTGATCTGGATAGTCGAATTTATTTCGACAGAATGGCTACTCTTGGAGTGTGCTTCAGTTTGGCTGCCGCAATAAAATGGAACTTATCGGCTTGCCATCTCTGTGGTGTCTTGACGGTGATGACACACATACACGTCTCTCGTGCTCTCGTCACGATGATGCACTATCACCGCTTCCAAAATACAAGGTGTACTTATCGCTTTCTTGAAACACATCACTCATCATGGATTGTTCAATGATCATGTATTGTCAGCAGCATTGATCATGCGTTCTTGGTGTGTTCCTTTATTACAAACTACCTACCCACGAAGATTGAACGTGAGAGTCAGTAGATTTGTGCCCTCGGGCAAACCTCACCCCTTCGCTGCCAGCTATGTGCCATTGGACTGGGTGATTGCACACCGATGGCAGTGCCTCGGTATAATAGGCCGCAACACATGAAGAATCTCGGCCGCCCTGAGCCATGCAGCATCCAAAGAGCCATCTGTTGCTGTCCATCGCGTGAAAGTACGACATTCAACAGAGGGGGGGAGCAGGTCTGGAGGAACGTCCCGGCAAATTAACTTTATTCATGTACGGTTAAGGTGAAAATGAATTCGATTTGGACCGGATGCACACACTCTGGGTGAAAAACAAGGGGGGAAAGTTAAGTGTTGAGGAGCATGGGTTTCATTCTTCAGTAGAGCTTGTCCGTTTCATGAGTCATATGGTGTAAACATCACAGAAAGGCCAAGGTGAGAAACAAAAGGTAAGATCAGACCAGGGTCCTGGATCGTTGTAACGATCTCTTGCGACATTAGGAATAAGCATTTGTCCTGATGATGTTGGGATCTAATAATGCTTCATGCACGTCTTGTGACGTGACAAGATATAGGCTTGTTAACTTACTGGCAACAGCCTCTGCAAGAGAACGACAGCACGTGATTCGTGTACACTTGGACAAACTTCACGCAGTAAGTATAGCTTAAATGCGGCTGCTCACTATTGCACCACCAATCGATGTCTTATACAAAGAAGCGTATGTCCTTCGAGTAGGGTCCTGACATCAATAGGCTGGAAGGGAGCACATATGAGGAGAGCGGAGAAAAATTGGACCGGATCAAGCGCTCAAGTGCCAAATAGATATAGGAAAACGTATGTGGAACAGCATGGTCTAGGGCGCTTCGTCTGTGAGCTGTGGAGAATTGGGCGTGACATGGGTGAGAACATGAGGGATAAGCACAGGATACGCACCTTATCAGACGCCTTAAATCGAGCACTTGTGCAACTCTCTCGACTCTAAAACAAACGTCCACCACCAGCCCGTCCCCCTCGTTCTTGTGTGGAGTGAATCTGTATCTATTTATTCGAAGTGGTGCTCGCTGTGAGTCACACCCAGGGTAAAACATTGAAGAGAGGAATACTTACTGAGTGGTGTCAAGGATCTTAGTGGAGACCTCCTGCAAGTTGTCAAGGACCAGCAACGTAATCGTCCTGCATACATTGTCCTGAAGTTTTCCTGTGTCTGTCGTTCTCGTAAGTGATGCATCATGCACAATTACTGACGCGCATTCAATTGAAATCATACAGGCTTGTTAACTTACCAGCGAACCTGGTGACTACAAGGCAAGGACAACACGCTCTAACGCCCCAACAAGCTGCTCCCGCACATATACATATAGCCAACAACTTCCTTGGTTGAGACCACCATGTGTTCTCCTACCGCTGAGACGTCAGCAGTAACTCCCCGCAAGACGATGCGAGGTCATACCGATCCATTATCTAACGTTGCGCACCTGCCCGATAGGCAACGCATTATCACATCTTCATGGGACGGCTCACTTCGACTATGGGACATAGAGAGCGGTGTACAGATAGGTGACGAGTGGCGAGATGAAGGGGATGAGGCAGGGGTAGAAACTATGGCATTGTCTCCGAATGGCAAGACTCTTGCCAGCGGAAGCACGGACGGGACAGTGAGGTTGTGGGACATTGAGACGGCAAAGGTCATCGACAACTGCAAAGAGCACACTGGATTGATGATCTCAATGTGCTGGAGTCCAAACGGTGAGCGAGTGGTGAGCGGATCATTCGATGGGACGGTAGGGGTATGGGATGTCAAGAGCGGAGAACCTGTCAAAGGTTTGAATGCAATCAAGACGGGACACTCGTCGGTGTATGCGGTGAGTTACTCACCCGAGGCAACAATGATTGCGACAGGGGGGTACGCCCTTCAAATCAAGATCTGGGACGCGATTAAACATTCAGTTCGGTACTCGGACCTTCAGCTGCTCTCAAGTGCAGTCAAAGACAACTTGCCAACTCGGAGAAAGGCGGACCATGGAATCAAAATCTGGGATGCAGAGACAGGCAAGCTGCTCAACACAGTCAAACTCGATCATTCAGTTGGATCAGTTACGAGCCTTGCCTGGACATCAGACGAAAAGAAACTCATCTCCGGGATGGAAAATGACTCGATTAGGATATTCAACACTGCCACATGGCAGCAGATCGCCGTTCTTCACACATGGGGTGTCTTCTCCATCACTTTATCTCAGAACGACCGCCTCCTTGCAAGTACATCATATGGGGATAAAACAGTGCGGCTCTGGAATCTTGACACCAACCTCCAAGTCGGTTCACCTATCCAACACGAAGACTACGTCGAGTGTTCGGCCTTTTCCGCCGATGGAAAGCTGCTATCCACGGGTTGTGTTGATAAAAACGCATATGTCTGGGACGTTCAAGCCATCCTGAAAACAGCTGGCCTAGAAGACCTCCTGTCCATACCTGATAGCGTGAGTGTCACTCACCGTCTCATCAACAATATTAATCCTGATATCATTTAGGCATCAAAAGTTGAACCCAAACAGAAACTGTATACATCATCTGGCTCCTCAAGCAAAGAGCACATTTCCCCATCCGAGTCGTCGCAGGGCATCGAAGATAGGTCGTTTCTAGAGGTACGCGATACCCTTGTCAACCTCGTGTGGTAATAACGTCGACATTTCAGGCTGGCGCTACGCGAGGTTTCGACCACTTCGGGGACAGAGAGGAACTTCCACCAGGTTTTTTCGATGACACGCAACCCGATGTTAATGCACATGTACGTCATCAACATTTTTACTTATTAGTTTTTGTCCTGATCACTGCTCTCAGTCCTCTGCAACACCTGATGCCCATCCTAATCTTTCTGCACTCCTTGGCCGCCTTTACTCGCTTCTTCGTCGCTCTCGACCCAATGAAGCGACCGAAACTCAGCAACCTCCAGTGCCTTCAGAGTCACGTTTGCATGCGCTCCTCAATCACCTGTCCTCACTCCTTCGCTCTCCACGTAACACTAATGAAACATCCGAACTTCCGCAACCCCCAATGCTTTCGCATTTACATCCACAGGTGCTCCTCAGTCACCTGTCCTCACTTTTGCCCCGCCCTCGACTCTACACCGACGAAGCACCCGAACCTCAGCAATCCCAAACGCCCTCAGTCTCACGTCCTGGTGCACTAATGGGTCGCCTGTCCTCACTCTTCCACTCTCCACCCAACGCTGATGAAGCAATCGAACTCCAACATCACTCAGGGCCAATTACCTCCTCTCATTGCAGTTCTAATGTCGTCGATGTTGCCGCAATGCGGGACAGGGAGGTGCGTTTGTCTTGCGTATATTCTAATTGCTGAGTCCGATGATTCCTCCGCAGGTAATATATGTTGCTCGCCGGCCTGAAACTGCTAGTGAAATGGCCAAGCGTATCAAGAACCCTAAGCCGTGGGCTCGTGTGGTGTTGTTTCTCTGCTGCGCGCCTCCGGGCACCGATGACAGTCCTGGGTCCAACGAGACACATCGCAGAACATAGACAAATATCTTCATCGAGTGTAGTGTCATGTAGCTTTGGTACTATATCAATACCAGTTAATTTCATTTATGTTTCCATTCTAACCCGTCTGTCGAGGGATACCATCTGTCATGAATATACTAAATACCTACGACAAAAAGTAATACAGCAGAGCGAAAGGTCTGGCACCTATCTCTTGCCTGAAGACTCTGATACTCTTCGTTGTGTGGTCAGCTGCAACAATCCTGGAGGCCTTGCCACATCAGTGCTGCCTCAGATATTCAACAGCCCCTCTCGTTGTTTAGTAGAGTTTGTCGGTGCTGTAAATGGTGCTTGCTAGAAAAGCCAAGGTGAGAAAACAAGATGAGATCAAACTAATGTCCTAGATCGTCCTAACGATCACCTGCAACATTGGGACGAACGTAGAAGTTAGCATGTGTCCCGATGACGTCAGGATTGAACGACGCTTCATGTACATCTATGAATAAGAGTTGATGTGACGCGACAACAGATAGGCTTGCTTACTTACCAGTAATGGCCTCTGCAAGAGAACGATAGCCTGTAGTTCATATACACTTGGACCGACTGCAAACAACATGTACAACTTAGTTAGGCTTCGACATAGATAGGCTGGAAGGGGGCACATAGGAAATGAGCGGAGATGGTGCGGTTCGGTTCGAGCGCTCAAGGTCCAAATAGAGATAGGAAGACGCACGTGGCGTAGTCATGATTCGGGGCGCTTCGTCCTGAAAGCTGTGGAGAACACAAGGGATAACGCATGTACCGTATCAGATGCCTTAAACCAATACTTGTGCAACTCTCTCAACTCCAAAGCAAACATCCACTGTCTCAGCCACTAGCCCGTCCCTCGTGTTCTTGCGTGGATTGAATCTGTGTCTAGTTGTTCGAAGTGGGGTTTTCTGTGAGTGGCATACTGGACGAAAAGGTAGAAGAAATCTACTTACCAAATGGTATCAAGGATTTTCGTGGAGACATCTTGCAAGTTTTCAAGGACCAGTAACGAAATCGTCTTGCATACATCGTCCCAAAGTTTTCCTACGTATCTATTGTTCTCGTAAGTAAAGCGGCATGCACACCTATCGACATGAATTCAGCTGAAGACAGATAACCTTGTTGACTCGCCCACAATCTATACCTCGCAAGAAAACTCATTTTAATCCAAAGATCTTACGAGCTGCTCTCGCGCATATAGGCCATAATTCCCTTGATTGAGATCTTCGAACGTCCCCCATGTCTTCTCCAGCTGCTAAGATGAAAAAGACGTCAGATTTGACCCCACACAAGACGATGCGAGGCCATACCGACCAGGTATCCGGAGTTGTGCACCTGACTGGCGGGCAGCGCATTATTACATGTTCTTTCGACGGCTCACTTCGATTATGGGACCTAGAGAGCGGTGCACAGATAGGTGATGAGTGGCGAGATGAGGAGGGTGAGGCGCGAGTATGGACTATGGCATTGTCTCCAAACGGCAAGACTCTTGCAAGCGGAAATAGGGACGGGACAGTGAGGGTGTGGGATATTGAGACGGGAAAGGTCATCGCCAAATTGGAAGGGCACGCTGAATTAGTGGAGTCGGTGTGCTGGAGTCCAGATGGTGAGCGAGTGGTGAGTGGATCAATAGATGGGACAGCAAGAGTATGGGATGTGGAGAGTGGAGAGCCCATCCAGGGTTTGAATCCAATCAGGACAGGACACCGGGAGGTATATGCAGTGAGGTACTCACCAGAGGCAACAATGATTGCAACAGGAGGAATCATTGAAGATAAAATCAAAATCTGGGATGCAGAGATGGGCGAGCTGCTCTCAAAAATCGGAGATGATTTGGTAGACTTCCAAGATGAATATCCGGCAGACTACGATGGAGCTTGGGGAGCTTGGAGCTTAACCTGGACATCGGACGAAAAGAAACTTGTCTCCGGGTCAGGAAATGGCTTGATTAGGATATTTGAGACTACCACATGGCAGGAGATTGCTGTTCTCTTCGGTCACGACTTGGACGAACCTGTTTACTCCCTCACTTTATTTCTGAACGACCGCCTCCTTGCGAGTACATCATGGGACGGAACAGCACGTCTCTGGAATCTTGACACTAACCTTCAAGTCGGACCACCTCTCCGCCACGAAAATGACGTCGAGTGTGCGGCCTTTTCCACTGATGGAAAGCTGCTATCCACAGGCGATGATAAAAACGCGTACGTATGGGACATTCAAGCCATCCTCAAAGCAGCTGGCCTAGAAGACCTCCTCACCGTACCTGATGTGAGTACCCACTTGACTCCCACTCGCTATCTCATTCCCAATCACTGTCAGGCCCAAAAATCTGAAATCAAAAAGAAGGTATGTATCATCTCATGGTTTTTCAAGAATGGAACACTCTGATGTCCCACTCGCACAAGTTGTTTTCAGGTGTACGTTGTACCTTTTTTTTTTGGCATTGATATCGATCATGACATTGATATTCTAGGCTAATGCTACGCGTCGGCCAGCCGCCCATCGAGTAACGGGAGGCTTTTTCGATAACATGCAAGATTATAATCCTCCCTCTGTACGTCACCGCCGCCGTGCTTTTGCGCCTTCCTGGGGATCGTGTCCGCGTCCGCTCTTCGCTCGCCTTCCCTCACTCTTCCGCCGTTCCCGACCCAGCGTCGATGAACCAATTAAATTTCAGCAACACTCAAGGCCCAGAACGTCCTCTCATCGCAGTCCTCCTGTCGTCGCAGTTCCTGCACTAGATGACAAGAAGGTACGTTTTTTGGGGGGGAATGTGTTCTCAATGGCTGGTTTCTCAAGTTTTACAGGCACTGTATACTGCTCGGCGGCGGGAACGAGCTAGCGACAAAGCGAAACGCATCAAGAACCCAAAATGGTGGGCTCGTGTTGTATTGTTCATCTGCTGTGCCTCCCCGTCCACCAACGATGGTCATTGATGATGTTAGAACATGCACAATCGCATTCATCTTGATATCCTCCTTTTGTTATCCCTCAGTGTCTTCTGCTATCGTGAATGATATTCATTGACGCCTCACAAAATTCTAGTTCGTCTGTGAACCGATAGCTCGATTTGCACATCAGTTGGTGAGGACGGTCTTGCCTGGAGGTGCTCAGCGTGACGTGAACTTACAAATACATCAAGTACATTTCATACATGTGTTCAATGCATGCCCCAGATTCTCGATCGCTGAACTCAGTTATGCATGGATGCTTCTCCACTAGCCCATTCGCTTGATATTGGTCCCTTGAACAAACAGTCCGATGATTTCTGTGCAGGTAATGATTATTGGTCGTCACCACGAAACTGCTAGTGAAAAGGCTAGGCGCACTAAGAACCCCAAGCCGTGGATTTGCGTGGTGTTGTTTCTCTGCTGTGCATTCCTGGCATCAATGGGGAACATAAGACAGGGTAGCAAACGCGTATGCTACATCACCGTCCCACAAATTCAGTTTGAAATAGACTGGCAGAACACGAAAATGAAGTACGGCACCGGTCAAGTGTTGACATAAATCGCCAAGTTCAAGGTGAAAAATGCACATGGCACCAATATCGTGCCTGGGCGCTTCGTCTGCGCAGCAACTGTTGTGAACTTTTAGAGATGAAGATATCTTATGGAACACGCACCTTAGTGGACAACTTGAAGGACCTCTCAGAAAACTTCCTGAGTTCTAAACTTTCGCTGTTTCAGCTATCAATCTGCACCTTTCGTTCGTCAATGGTGCTCATCTGTGTCGAGGTCTTCTGAGTTGTGAGTGACACTACTGTCATCGGCATCTCAATTCATCCATGAATAAGGTTACTTTCCCAATTTAAGACGGTGGTTCCGTTTAGGATAAAGTCTTACAATCTCAAACTACACTGGGACTCGGATATGACGCAGCATCGGCGGACATTGCACTATCTGCTGACATGCAACTTTGGCAATTTATTCCAGCCAAGCCGTCACTGATCATGGGAAGTAGCTTGTAGCCTGCAGGTTCTGCCTAAATTCATGTCATTTAACAGCGATGACCACTCTTCCAAACCGATCGAAACCCCTGAGTTCTCCAGTACCACACTCGGGATATAAAACCAAGTCGTCTTCCTACTGTGTCCCACCAGCTTCAGAGTTTTTTTTGTCCGAATTATGTCCGTTGAGAGGTGTACTCTATACTTGCTAGTTTAGCTTCAGAGTTATTATTCGAGATAACCCTAGAGGATTCGTCACCTCGCACAACAACGCATTTTTCCTTCCTCGCTGTGATCATTGCTGTGACAGCGTCCATGGCTGTCGGTGCTAATTACCCTCCCGGATGCCGCGAACAATACGATAGTTGCATGGGCAGGAAATGTGTATGGGATGTGAGTATGAGTAGTTTTTTGTGCATCCAGGATTCAATAACATGACTGACCCTCGCGTTGTGTAATTTAACATGGCTTGCATGTATGCGATCTTCCCGACAAATGGGGTGGCAGACAGAGTAGCACGTCGTGATAGTGTGTTATGTTTCTTCTTGAGCTTTGGTACTGTGTTTTATGGTGCAATGCGTAGTTCGGAGTCAATCATAAATATGGCTGCTTCTGCATAAATTTCAATGTTGCTTGCACAGTGCACACTGTGGGGGGACCTTTGAACAAATGAGTGACCACGTGAATACTACAATATTCTGGTCTAGGTACCGACATCGATTCGATATCGTACATCAACGCCATCTTCAAGATTTGTGCATCAAAATTGAATTTGCTGCTTGATCTATCGTCTCTGATAGACGACCTACCCACATACCTCGCGTAGGTAAGTGATTTTGGTGGGAGCAGCCCAGTGCACTAGCTTGCAATGGCGAATGATAGTAAGGCTTTAACTTTTCTGCAAGATGGTATTAAAATCGACTGGACTCAAAAACACCATCCCTATCACAGTGCTTACATTCGAGTATGCAAGCTGACTATGAACTCGAATGGCAATATAATTGTATCATGGTTCATATCCATATACATAATGATTTACGTGACGTACATGCTTAAGCAGAACAGGGCGAAGCCTCTATCTTCACAAACCATCTTCCGTCTGCACAGATTTAGCGATATTCCACCTGCCGAGACCAATCTGGGCCAATCTCCGGCACGATGCCAGTTAGATCACCCGCATCAATGATGCGGTGGTAAGGGCCATCTGCGCGTGCATCCAGGGGCCACACCTGGATTGATTATTGTGGCGTAGACTTCCTCAACATTGTTGTGGTGTGGTCGAAGCTTGAAGACGGCCACAGCTGAATCAGCTCAATGATCCACTTTTGGATAGGGCGGGGAGGCCAAATATGTGTAAATACTCTCCTCCTCGTCTCTGGCATTGGCGCCAGTCAGTACGTTGCCGAGACCTTATACATCTTTCGATTCCTTATTCTAAGACCACTACCTTTGACCTCTCAATAACTACCCCGCTGTGATTTCTTCTTGACATTGCAGAACTCCGGCGGTCACTCCGCGTCGCGCAGCAACTAGCGCGTTCTACCCCTTCTGTCGCCAACGACGCGTGTCACATTCGTTTTTGGCAGAGAGTTGAGATACAACTTCTCTGTACGTTCTCCTGCGATCATACGATTGCATTTGCGCTAACCTATTTCAGATCGTGAGCTCAGAGCTCCATCGTCTTTCGAGCTCCGTTACCTTGAGCTTGTCCGTCCCTTTCTTCTGGGATGACTGTCTCCCATAGAAAGCGACAACACCAGCCGGATGAAATCCAAAGTACGTGGTTCCTTCAACCCATCCCAATGGTATCGTCTGCTTCATGGAATACCTTTCTCACGCTTCATTTACGTAAACTGTGCAGCTGTAAACGAGCCCGGCTTGCAGATTCAATGTGATTGCTGTCAATGCGACTTGACGCATTCCGTTCGTATCAAGTGCGCCGATCCTGTCTGTGAGCCAGGTGATGGCGTGGATATATGCCCCGCCTGCTTTTGCGCTGGCAAGGAGTTCGCCAAACATAAAGCAGGTCATGCATACCGAGTTATCGTATGACATATTCACGCTTGATGCACGTTCTTGTACTGATTAGCATGCTAGGAACTTCACTCGTATCCAATTTTCTCCGCTGACTGGGGAGCAGATGAGTAAGTTAGCAATGCCTTCCTCATCGTTCCATCTGAAACGTAATTATAGGGAACTCTTACTTATCGAGGGGATATCTCAGGAAGGCTTTGGAAATTGGCAGATGATCGCAGAACACATTGGTACTCGTACCAAAGAAGATGTCGAAGAACACTACAACAGCGTATATGTTGATTCCCCCGATTGGCCGCTTCCTGTACGCCTATATGATTCAAGCCTGTTTCTTCACTGAGTGAACTATATTACAGCGGATGGATGTCGAATTCAATATCAACCCAGATGAATTCCAGGCTCGCAAGCGCAGGCGAATGTCAGCCATGACCACTTCTTTACCTCCACCACCCAAGGTAGCCCCAACCTCTGCTCCTGGTGTACACGAAATTGCCACCTTCCTTCCTGGTAGGCTCGAGTTCGAGCACGAGCTCGATAATGAAGCGGAGGATCTTGTGAAGGATCTGGAATTTGGAATTTGTCGTGCATGGGGCGGTGATCAGATTATGGAAGATGAAAACGACGCGGATGTCCGCGCCAGGGTACGGATGCTGGAAGAGCGCAAAACTGTTGCTGGATCCAGGAACAGCAGTCAACCACCCGTCAATGGTGTCAACGGCATTGTGAATGGCAACGGACATCTTCCAATGAATGGCGATTCACGTGTCAAGTCAGAGGAACCGTCTGGCGAACAGCAGGCTTCAACAGAGGACGACGCAAATGCGGAAGAAGCAACGCTGCCTCCTCCATATGAGACGGAAAATTCACTTGCCTTTAAGCTGACTCTGATGGAGATGTATAATCAGCGTCTTGACAAGCGACGAGAAGCCAAAGCTATCATGTATGAACGAGGCCTCTTGGAATACAAAAAGGTATGTTGGCGTGTGTACACACGTCATAAACTCACTTCTTTTTCAGATGCAAGCCGCCGAAAAGAAGCGTCCGAAGGAAGAAAAGGACATCGTTCAGCGGCTCCGACCGTTCGCTCGACTTCAGACTGCTGAGGATTTCGAAGTTTTCACAGCTGATATTCTCTGTAAGAACTTCTAGCATTGTGGTGGAAAGGCGCTGATGATCTTGCTGCAACAGATGAAGCCATGCTAAGGAAGAGAATACAAGATCTGCAGCATTATCGACGAATGGGACTTACTACTTCGGCCGATATCGATAAGTTTGAACTCGATTCCATTCGCAGGGTAAGAATTGTTCCACAATTGCCTTCTCAAGCCATGCAGCTTACCTGTACGGTTAGACTCAAGCGAAAGCAAATCTATCTCGCGACTATTATTCTTCAGAACGTCTGGCACAGCTTCGTGCATCGGGTAGCGCGAGTATGACGCTTCTTCATTATCTCTGTTTATGTTCTTTACTGACACTGTTGCAGGAGAATCGGAAGGTCGCAAGAGTCACGAGAGAGAATCAACTCCGAAACTTGGGACTCCTGCTGGGACGGGTCCTCCAATCCGCAGACCACGTTCGTTTATTCCATTCCAAAGTATCGTTCAATGGCTCACCTTACTATCCAGCCGCCCCTCTCAATCTTGCTAATAGCCCATCCTTGCATTTGCTTACTCCAGCCGAGCAGACCCTCTGCTCGCAGCTCCGAATCTTCCCCAAACCTTATCTTGTCATCAAGGAGACCCTTGTCCGGGAGTACGCTCGTCGTGGAGGCAAGCTCCGCCGCAGGGAAGCGCGGGATCTCGTCAAGATTGATGTGAACAAGACGAGTCGAGTTTGGGACTTCTTGGTGCAAGCTGGTTTCCTCAAAATCACGCCTGACCCGCCGCCTGCTGCTGCTCAGGATACCTCGTATGTGTAATTTTTTCCCTATAGCTGGGCACTAACTAGATGCTCTAGTATGAACGGCATCTCCCATACATCACTCAGTGTATCCCCATCGAAGGAGACACCACGTATTTCACCACATCCTCCCGTGACAGGGAATCTCTCCATTAGTCAAAATGGATTTGGTCACAGACCAATGCCTAACCACACACCACCTAGCATATCTGCCCCACCATGGCCTTCAATTTGACGTCCTTGCTATCTTTATCCCGCCGTTTGCTTCATCAAGTAGCATTTGTACCATAGCAATCGCATACATTATTTACCACGTGCAACTTATGGATTCATTATTGAGATTTCTAAACTCCAGAACCAGGTTGGGCAATTAGATTGTCGATTATACGGCGGTCGACCAGAATATTAGCTTTACGCAAATATTCGTCATTCCTACACAAATGTCAACGTTTCTCCAATGAGACATGAGGTTTTCTTACCAGAACTGACGAAAACCCAGGCACAGACGCGTTAGGGAACATCCGCTCTTCCTAGATACCATGCACTTACCTTGGAGTAATGTCTGTTACCAGAGTCACATCTGGGAAGACGGTGAATCACATCATTCATTCCGCGGGTGTCCAGGGAAACGTACAAGATTGTGACAAGTGTTTGACCGTCTCGCCATCCCCTTTTCTTTACGAATTTGATGCATGCCACCAGATTGCAGGCGCTGCTGGAACCCAGAAATAGACCATCATTTTGAACGAGGTATCGGGACATGGCAACCGCTTCCACATCAGTTATCCTTCATCGTCGGTGAGCTCCCCATTGAAGTCAAAGATAAAGGATTCAACGTACCGGAACGCGTCATCTATGATCGGAATCGCAAGGTCAATGTTATTTGTCATCCGGTTGATTCCTCTGGAGATAGATAGGTCAGATGGGACAATGAAGATGGCGCTTGTATACGCACATTCCCTCAACCACTGTGTCGACTTGATGCCTTCGTTTTGTTCCTTCAGCTTCTTTGCGGTCGTACATTACGCCGTACTTGACCTGAAGGAGTGTGAGAGAAAGTCAGGCAGCCAACAAAGACAGGCTTCGACCTTGTTGTAGAGACCACTGCCTTCTGGGTCCGCAAGGACGACTTGCACCTCCTCATTCATCGATTTGAGAAATTGGCCAATACCTGCGATCGTTCCGCCCGTCCCTAGTCCATATAGTATTGAAAAACCGGACAAGTTGAACATAACACACGCGCACCTGCTCCAGATACAAATGCATCAACATGACTATTAGTTTGACGCCAGATTTCTGGACCAGACCCGTTGTAATGGGCTTCAAAATTACTGCGATTCTGTGTATATGTGAGTTTAGTTACCATTTAATTATCAAGGTAAGCACCTCGAATTGGTCGGCAAAGAAGCCTCTTGGCTTGCTTAGCAGATCTTCATCCAGCGGGTCGTCAATGGTGCCTTCTGCATTAATGTGCGACGATGTAGTCGTGACCACTACAGATGCAGAACCTGTATGGAGCTCATGGTTGGCATGGGCGTCCTCTAAGCCTTTCATTATATCTGAACGTCCGAATTCGATGGCTGCTCGCCTGGCGATATTCTTTTTGCAGATTTGTGAATGTTCACTGCGTAACTTTCCTCGACAAAGAAACTGCTCACCACATACTGCGATTATCATGCCGATTCTGGTAAATACATAAAATGGTGACCATGGTATGAGTTCGCACCTGTTTTTTGTCGACGATACTCGCAGGACGAACACGCTGAACATCAGCTCCAAGGGCCTGCAAGGCGTTCACCTTCTCCTGGGCAACATCATCCGGCATGATAATCGCTAAGAAACGTGAGATGGGTTCAACAGCTTGAGGAATTTGCCTACTTGTATCATATCCCCTGCAACATCGTATTATTAGATGCAACGTTCTTTCACCAGAATTAGGATCACTTACCTTGCCTTGGCTATCGTCGCTATTGAAATGCCAGTAGATCCAACAGTGCCTTCAAAGATGCGGGATCCAGTGTGAGGGTGCAGCAAACCTTGCCGCTCTGCGTCCTCGATTACTTCATGTTCGCAAAATAATGAGCTTTAGGTCGATCGCCGCGTGACGGACTCACTGCGCAGAGCAACTCGGTCTTTGACACTTCCTCCTGGATTCAGAAACTACAAATTGTCGAAAAGTTGGAAACATTAAAGGGGTATGTTCTAGCTCGAAACACACCTCTGCCTTTCCAAGAATCTCGACTCCCAAAGCGTCACTCAATGAGTCAATCCTCACCAAAGGCGTATTTCCTGGACGTTCAGACTTCGATGCCCTTGAAGAACGCTCAAACGACCAGGTCACATACCTATCAACCCAGTGACCCCACATACAACTTCATCGCTTCTCAACACAATTGGCCGAAACTCGTGTTGCTCCGAAAAGAGGCTTTGACGTCGTCGAGCACGCCGATATGATGATATGGACGTCGACGTTACAGACAAAGTAAACCCGATGAGGATGCCGAACGTGATATGACGAACAACCGCGTTGGAATACCAAGAAGGCAAAGCCAACTCAAAAAGTTTCATGGCATGAACTGAACAAGGTCTTTGAAGTACATGCTCAGACTTATAGTTGACCACAAGACTCCAACACCTGGTATTTGCGTGGCATGCACTACTTCAAGAACAATCATAACAAGCCACTTACTCAGTGCGAGATTTGTAACCTGGGACACCTCCACCAAAACTTCCAAGTAATGGCACTGCTATCACAGATTTTCAAAAGGTCAAATAAAATTACATTGCACGGTTACAAAAAACTAGTATGATACAAATAGAGATCCATCAGACAGACGCTCTACTCGCTGGCTCCTATTCACTAAACTGCAAGCAGTCGCGCGAAGGACAGAACCAAACGTCCTCGAAACCCCACGTAAACGCGAAGGCCATGTTCTCTGTCGAACGAGAGTGCGCGGTTGTCATCGAGTGGATTTGAAGGATGTGGCATGTGTAAACATGCGAGACTCGAGTTAGTTTCTATAAAATAGATCCTAGCTGAGTATGTTCTAAGGATTCAATGTGTCGGGTGCAAGGTTTATATATCTTTTCGACCTGGCCCGTGCGCAACACTCCCACGGCTCGCTCACTACCGCGCTTGAAGTAGACGACAACAAATATCATGTGCATGTGCACTGTCACCTATCGAGCTTGATCGATCTGATCATTCAAGGTGGTCTATGGCAATTCGTCGCAGGTTGTTGGGGTCCTGCGAAATACCACTGACTTGATGGCCTTCAACGGGAAGAATAACCTGGTTCAGTGACAGATCAAGAGGTTGTTCTTTTCTCTGCTCACAACGCATGATACATGTACGCGAACCTCCCTGCCCCGTGTCTGCCTTGCTCAAGCTCATCCGACAGAAATACAAACCAGAAACGTATTATGTACCTTGCACCCTTCCTCGCCAACCCTCCATTGTGCTTTGATAGTATGAATGGCTTCGCTCAAAAGATATCGCCCACCTCGTGTATCATCCGGTCTTTGTGTCTGTTCCGCGTCTTTGGTAACTATTACTATTAACAACGGTGGATTATTCCCGTGACACAGTCCAACGAAATGCCGCCAGCACTATGGTGCGCACGACCTTCAGAATTCCTCTTGTCGGGAACCTGTTTCCGTTGCGAACTGGATGGTTGGTAAAATATTTATCTCTACACGTATCCCCTCTAATTTGATTGTCTTTGCAGGGAGCAGTAGGGATCAGTGCTGTTCCAGGCTGTTGATATATTTGCCGCATCCTGCCACGTGAATTAGTCTCCCCTAGGTATCGAATATAAGGAAGACAACCATTCCTTCTTTATTATACTGTGAATTTTCAATTCCAAGCATAAGCACGAAATGAAAGCCAAGATCTACATGCATCACGGCGTCACAACAGCTATAAATGGATTGTTTCCTTGTCAAGCAGCTGTGGAAGACACAAGTCTCACACAATGGCTGTGATATGCATCTCAGGTTTCTCTCCACCATGACAAACACCATTCAAAAGCAAAAGCTCTTTTTGTCATTTCCGCACTACGCCGTTGTCGGTGCCTCTACAGACCAGTCGAAGTTCGGCACGAAGGTACTACTCCTTGCTTCAAGATTTGTCATAGACGTATCAATACCGTCTATAGGTTCTGCAATGGTATATCCAGCGGAACAAGCCAGTAACTCCGGTCCACCCGTCGAATGACGAGTTGGAGGGCATAAAAACCATACGGTCTTTAACTGACCTTCCGAACCCAACCGAGACGTCATTGAGTATCATAACGCCCGCTAAGGTTAGTAGTATATTGCCACGTTCGCAGCTTCGCTACTGAATGTGTTTGACAAGATAACTATCGATCTGCTCAAGCAAGTCGAGGAGCTTTCGATTCCTGCTGTCTGGTGCCAGCCAGGAGCAACTGATGTTGCTTGCGTTCAGTACATCAAAGACAACGGGATGTCTGACCGTGTACTTTTCGAAGGGGAGTGTATACTGAGGGATGGTGACGGGGTCTTGCAGGCAATGTTATGATATTCGGACTAATCTGATATGGTCATGAATGCACTATCATTGTTCTATGAAGTTGCCTTTTTCCGCATCCTGGCAGATCATCAGATGCGGCCTTGGTCTGCGATCACCGGCAAGTGACCGCTTCCATAGTACCAGAGTCCGAGTCACTCGTACAGCAAGATCATCTATGGGGCAGTCCGACTGCCAGTCTGCAACCACGTGGATCCCTATTAATTTCGTCCCAAACGAGAAGATCGCGGAAAAGCTATAAGAACTTGTCTCCGCAATTACAATCTCTCTTGATCAGGCTCTCTCAGGCTATCGAGTTCTCTCGTCATGCTACCCACATTCCTTTTACCGCTTCTTGCCCTGACTAATATAACCGCCAGCCCGCTTGCCGCCCATTCCATTGCCGCCCGTTCCACCACACCCGTCATAGCAACCTGGTATGCCGGATGGCATGCGACTGGAGGATTCCCGCTCTCTTCAGTCAGCTGGGATAAGTACAACACGTTGTACTACTCATTTGTGTAAGTTACCTGTATTGGCATAAATGCAGATAGCTTTGATTAACGCGACCATGTTTATTTCTCTAAGAGAAACCACTCAAAGTGTCAATAGTCTGAGCCTGTCAGGCTCTGATGGCGAGATGCTCCCTCAGTTTGTCTCTGAGGCCCATGCACATGTGAGTAAATAAGAATTTGCTGCTCCTACACTTGATATCTAACCCACGCGCAGGGTGTTGAGGCCCATATTGCTGTCGGAGGCTGGACTGGGGGCGTGTGGTTCTCTTCTAACCTTGCCACTGCCAAAAACCGGACGGCATTTGTCAAGACTGTAGTAGATTTTGCTTTACAGTACAAGCTTGATGGCATCCAATTCGAGTAGGTTGATTCCTGTGAATCCGACATCACGCGCTGACTCTAGTTGTCCTTGATTTCCAACAGCTGGGAGTCCCCGAACGATCAGGGAATCGGTTGCAACACCATTAGCGTGCACGATACGGCAAATTTCCTCGCATTCCTCCAGGAGCTTCGCCAAAACCCAGTGGCGGCAAAGCTCACCCTCTCGGCCGCCGTAGGATTGGGACCCTTCTTTAATGCTACAGGAAGTCCTTTGACTGACGTCACCGGGTTCGCGAAGGTCCTCGATTACGTCGCCGTGATGAATTACGACGTTTGGGGCTCTTGGTTCACAACTGTGGGGCCTAACGCACCATTGAACGACACCTGCGCCGCACCCGCGAACCAACAGGGCTCTGCTGTTTCTGCAGTCAAGACTTGGACGGATGCAGGGATGCCAGTCGACAAGATCGTACTCGGTGTTGCTTCCTACGGTCACTCATTCAGCGTCCCTCCCTGTGACGCTTTCGTGTCCGACACAAAGACGCTAGCTGCATACCCCACCTTCAACGCCTCCAATCAGCCCTTGGGTGATGCATGGGATAACACCGGTTCTGTTGATGTATGTGGTGTTTACGAGGGTTCAGGTGGCACTTTCAACTTCTGGGGCCTCATTGACAACGGTTTCCTCACCAAAGAAGGCAAGCCTGCTGATGGTATCCACCACAGATATGACACCTGCAGCCAGACGGTAAATATAATATTCCACCCTAAAGGAGGAGTACTCATTTCATTGCTTTTACAGCCGTATGTGTACAATGGGACCTCGCAAGTTATGATCTCCTTCGACAACGTCCAATCGTTTGCTGCCAAGGGCAAGTATATCAAAGACACCAAGCTGCGCGGTTTCTCGATGTGGGAGGCGGGTGGTGATTACAATGATATGCTCCTTGACTCTATTATCGATGCTTTTAAGTGCGCTTAGATTCATCTCTCCACTTTTTAATTAAGGTCTGGAACCACCGTGCCGAATCACATTCGTTTATATAGACGTGACTATGTACGTTACACTCTTTATCGCGATCACGCTCTTTGCCAGTCTATCAGCACTTGGTACTTATTAGCTGTCCGAAAGGACTTCCCTTTGTTCACCGTGCGGCCGCCGTTGCATCCTTAGCCGCGACGCCTTTATCTTTCGTTACACGGTTACAGCCACGTTACAGTTTGATTAGTTAGTCCATACTAGACTTATTCTCTAGTTAGTTCCGAATCACTATTCGAAACTCGTATCGTAAATATCAATTACTCTGATCTCCTTCAACGTTCTCCGATGACACCCTAGTAACCTTTGTGGCGCGAAGTCTCACACTGTCTACTAAAATGAATAGATTGAATCATACCGCATCTATTTATATGACATGCTTCTACAGAATCTACTTATTCACATGCATGCCTTTGCTGTAGACCCGCTCTCTAATAGTACCTTTGCCTTTCCTTCTGCCCAATGCTGAATGAGAACCCCTGCGATTGCGGTTGGCGCGGGTATCCTGAAGGGCGGCTCGTCATTGTTATTAACTTCTACAGACTGATCTTGAGACATGGGGTTGTTATCGGGACCATCTTGGATCTCCCCGAGCTTCTGGTGGTCACGACGGGAGAAGTGAGTTCCACTAGCATGTCTCAAGACAGCAAGAATTTCTTCTCTGGTGTACCATCGAGCATCTACGGCACATCCCTGAGTTAAACCACAACATCAACGATTCGGCGGCAGACGACTGACCTTCAAGTTCGTTATCCAAATCTGTACGGATTGGCGCAGAAGAATCAGCGGTCGCATAGTAGCCAACCATCAAGTTGGCTGGATATGGCTAAAATATCGAGGTTGATAGGTGGGAGTTTTGCCGCGCAGAGTCAACGTACCCAAGGCTGTCCAGAGTGATATCGGACGTTCCAGACCTTCACTCCAGCTTCCTCCCACATCTCCCGCTTGACGGCGTCCTCGAAGGACTCGCCTGGCTCGATGAAGCCAGCAAGCGCGGAGTAGAATTTGCCGGGAAATTTTTTCTGTTGTGCAGCGTTAGGAAAAACAGCTTATTGAAGACCAGCATGCGAACATTTCTCCCGAGAAGGACTTTCTCTCCTGATTCATCAATGGCGAGCATGATTACAACGGGATCCGTCCGAGGATGAGCAAAGTTATGCAGCCCTCGCCTTCATGTCATATGAGTGATTGTTTCCGACGCAGTGTTGGAACGAACCC
>NW_024538574.1:600000-773152 GCF_016647635.1 Suillus subaureus
TTGCCCAGGGCGGTCGGTAGAACTTTGTGCATTGCGGTCCTCAGTCGGGAAGGGTTGAACGACCGAGCTGCATTAAGTATGCTACAGAGTAACTCGTCCAGTAGGGCATTGACGGAGTTGAGAGCGTCGGAAGTTAACTTAGTAGGACGAATGTCGGACAGGATAACATCGGCAGAACGAGACGAAATAAAAGTTGGAACTATTGTGAACTGGTCAACGGCCATATATTTGGAGAAGAGCGTCGTGTCGAGCTCACCGTAAGCACCAATGGGCTCGATCATAATGTACAGGCGGGAGAGCGTAGGAGAATCACGCGGCCAAAGTAGTGACGCCTAGAGCTCGGTTTCAGATTGCGATCACGCTTCTCATCACCAAGGAAATTTCTCCAAAATAAGACTTTCACTTCAACAAAATTATTTTCAATCCCTCGTCCTAATTACACAAGACAGCACCGTCCACAATGCCATCCAACCAGTGCTAATAATATGTGGAGGCCCTCCTTAAGGCCCTTAAGGACCGTGCGTGTGCACTAACAACGACATCAATCCCATAACATCATCCTCACAGCCTCTTCTTCCCCTACGGCGCCCTCCGTAGTCCAGTAACCACCATTCATCCCGTCCATCGTGGTCGAGGCCTCGCCCACCGGTAAATTGCCAGATCCTTCCACGGGAACAGAACTACTAGATGCACCTCCCTCTGGCATCTTGATCACCATGTCTTCTGTCGGATCAGAGCCCTCCCCTTCGGGATTCGACTTTTCTCGATCGCTATTTGCATCCGTATCCCAAAGTGTGAGCCCATCAAGCAGCGCCAGTGACACACTCCCAGAATCAAGATCCTCATATCGGATCGTTCGCGTTGGCGATGTCGACAGTGATGCCAGGAAGTCATATTCGTCCGGTCTTGCCCTCAAATTATCCAGGTTCTCCGGACGAGCGTCGGGACGTGGGTACCGGAGTCGCATTGGTGCGTTCTGCTTTCTCAGATTTTGTTCGACAGGGCTAAATATGTGTTGAAGAACCTTGATCATCATATCAGTCATAGCGCGGGTATACCTAGCGTCTCTAATGAGACTCACCCAAGGACCAATCACGGCATGGCGTTGTGGTGGGATATGAGCCTGGCGAATGTATCTCGGTTCCACACGGTAAGATGGCAGACTATTGGGAGGAGGATCTAGCATTGGAGGTATTTTTGGCGCGAGAGGTTTTGGGGGCTGTTTCATCTCCAACTTCTTGATTGATTCCTGTTGCTGGTGGCGCACTTCATGTCCCATCGCCTCAACTGGTTTATCGAAAACATCTGAACAATCTGAGGCAGGTCAATCGAATATAGCAAGCGACTGTCAGGTCACACGTACTTGCAAGAGGACATGGCAGAGGGAAGTATGAATGTTTCTGTAGGTGTTTTTCCAAAGCTGCTGCCGACTTGAACCTCCGAGGACATGCCTGCCAGTGGCATATAAAGGACCCCTTGAGATGATTGGTGAGTCACCTGATCTTGCCGTCAAAAATCCACTTGCCTGAGAGCTAGTCTCTTGCAAGTGCAACTTGAGATGCAAATAGAGGTTCTCGCCGCAGTTTATCAGAGCGTCACATCCATTCCATTGGCAGGGTCTCTCAACCATTCGGACTCTGCAGTCCGCGATGAGGGCTTGTTCGAAATCATTGTATTTGGCTGCAACGAACATAAGCCAGAAAAAATCACCCGAACTGGAACAAACTCGTACACTCTTCCTCCTCTGAACCAGAGACTATGCCTTGATCCTCCAGCTTTCGTTTCTTGATAGCCCTCCTAAGCTCAGGAGGAGGCGGTGGTACTAACACATAGACCCTTTGACCTTTCTTCCTCTTCACACTTCGTAGTGATGTCCGTGCGTGATCGACATCCAACAAATCTACGCGGCTCTTAGAAGGCGAACCACCACGCAGGATGGATTCTGTCATTAAAACCTCATCGTCCGTCTCCGGTGGAAGTGGGACACTAGAATGGTCAGAGGGTGCAGGTGATGCCGACAGCGACGGCAGGAAAAGCGGAAGAGCTCCACTCCCATTGTCCCCACTCTTTTCGCGCGATTGCTCCCTGAAGCTGGGGGCGGAAGATGAGATGCCCACAGGTTCAAGCGCAGGCGGTAGAGGCTCATCAAGATCTGGGAATGATATGGGACTGTCGATAGGCCCATCTTCTCGACTAGGCTCGGAACGGTGCACATTAGTGGCTATCGACATTCCATCAACTCCACGCGCCAACTCCTCCTGATCCATAGACGCGGATGCTGGACATAGTGTAGTAGCAGGTATTGAGAATTCGGGGGAGGCAGTGTCCTTTTCGGGAGTAGTAGTACCTGGTTCATCACCCATGATTATGTCATTAGCAACGGCTTCCTTGATAGGACTTTGCCGTGTTTGTGTTTGAGGCTGCTGTTCTTGTTCCATCAAACCATTCGAAGGAGGTTGCAAAAGGCTAATCTCCTGTGGGGCTTCGTGAAGGGGTTCAGCTGATAAGTTACGAGATGGTGGTGTCTCCTGCTGATGCTCTACGGTTGCTGGTAAATTTCCCGGTGATACGTCAGCTTCCTCATCAGCCTCTTCCTCTTCTTCCGCCGTCGCGGGTGGCGGGTTTATTCCTAATGACCGTAGGATATCTTTTGCGAGCCGCGACCTATCGGCCTGTTGCGGTGTGCGCGCCACTGGGGCAGCTCCATTCTGTTCCCGTCGTAGTGGAGTAGCGGGCGGGATCAATACGGTGGGTGGAGCTTGCGTGGACACTGGTATGCCCTGGGGCACGAGAGCTGGCGGCTGCTGCCCATCATATGTTTTTGACACAGGGGCATGGTGATGTGTACCCGCATTCGATCCTGACGATACTGTGTGCTCATTCGGAATATCCACCCGCACGTATTTCTTCGAATACGGATCATACGCGTATTGAGCAACATTGCCGTCGGCACTTGGTATACTCATTGGAGGGGGTACACTGAATGGGCGATAAGCACTGCCCTCCACTTGTCCATATATACTAGTCCCGGTCAGAGATATAGCTGGCTGCATTGAGGGCGCTGAAGGCGCCGTCTGCGTAGTCGATACGGATGCTTGTGCTTGAGGTGCAGGGGTTGTCTTGGTGGCCAATGCAGCGACGGTAGTTGCAACAGTGCGATTTGAAGTCGACGCCCTGGGGGGATGTGCATTCGTGGACTTAACCTGCGTACTTTTGGTAACAGATGGTCTGGGGGGTACGGGAATCGACTTTGATGACTCAGATGTAGTGTGCATAGTTGCAGGTGTAACAACATTGCTGGCAGCAGTGGTTCGACTTTGCTGCGCGACGGTCGGCACACCATTGGAGGAGGCATCCGGCATCGTAGTACTAGTCGCAGGTAAATGTTTGCTAGCTGTTGAAGCCTTTGCACGAGTCAATGCATGACCAAATTCCTTTAACAACTCTGGAGTTAGAGTGCCGAGGAGCGCCCTCCGCCACTCCTCCGGCACGGAATGCAGTTTTCGCATGAGGAAGTCGACAATCACGTTCACGTCTGCTCGCTGAGGATGATAAAATCGTCAAACTCGGTAGGTCAGGTCAGCGGCGTACAAAGGGACGTACCTGAAATCGTTCATGGAAGTATCGCACGAAGTCTTCCTTTGAACCGAGACTTGCTAGCATTTGTTGAGCGGACGGAGGATTCGTAGGCGGGGGCAAAGGTTGAACTGTGGCTACAGATGTTGCCGAGATTGCTGTAGGAACATGAACGTCGGTACTGGCAGAGGCTGAAGAATTGCCTCGATGAAAGGAAGACCACGTAAGATTTTTCATGTCATTAAGCATCTTGACTACTCCCTCGTCTTTGAGATTTTTTGGATTGACGCTGCGCGCAGCTTCAGACCACCATTCCACAGCCACAGGATTCGAGCTCAGAAAGTTTCGAAGGATTTGCGCCTTACCCTGTCAGAAAATATTTAAAGGAAGGCACAGAATTCACCGGCGTCACAACCTACGTTGCAAGCCAACTGGAACCGCCGAATGAACTCTGGTTTCGTGATGACGGACTGAGCAAGGTTGCCTGAGGATTGACGATTAGTAGTCTGTGGTTCTGCGGATGACAAAGACGGATGTTGAGTCGATGAGACGATAGTCGCGACGGACGGTGCAGCTGGGGAAGCTACTCGATGTTGAACTTGAGTGGCATAATGGGATATCCCTGTTCCAGTAAATGAGCTTGCTTGAGGTTTGACACCTACTGGCGAAGTTTGCGCACCTGCACCAGCCAGCTCTGCCGCATACTTTTGACTCTGCTTTGCCCAATATTCCTCACCTTGAGGTAGAACACAGACGCAATGAGTATAGCCATGTCAAATTAATGGACAAAATTCTACGCACTATGTCTAGACCGCGGCTGTTGATGAGGCTGGTCACCCTGATACGTGGTCTGATAGGGCGTAGACGAGGCTTGGTGTGAATGTTGATAGCCATGAACAGCAAATGAGGGGGCAAGAGGATATGGTGCATGCGAGCTTTGGGACCGTGCTGCTGCCTGTGATTGTGTTTGCGCAAAGGATGGCCTCTGGAGCAGTGGCTGCGTTGAAATTTGAGGAATATCCCCCTGAAATCCTGTCTGTTGTGACTGATTGGTAGTTGGGTAGTTACGTTGGTGGTTATGTGTCATTTGTATGGGCGGCCTAGAGGACTGTACGGAGTGAGACTACAGAAGACACAGCAAACACAAGCAGTACATTTGGAGGGGAATCGCGTACTTCTCCTTCGATTCTGGCTGTCAAGGGTGCTTCTTCCGCAGACTGATAGACTGCATTAGGATAATGCACAGAGCCGCTTGCTGATGAAAGCCCGGTCACGATGCTAGTGGAGTGATCACATATGTTAATCACCAGAGTGTTGTGAAATCTCTTCACTCACGGTATTTCCGCTGCCTTGGCTTTCATTGCTGCCAGTCTCTGCCTTTTGGCGCATTAGCCACAACGCCGTTCAACAGCAAAGCACTCACTCAGCCTCCCGCCCTTGTCTTACAGCCTCCTCCAGATCATTTTGTAGTTCCATTTCGACTAGCTTTCGTTTAGCCTCCTCGATCTTGGCCTTGCGTGACGCGTACGAGTCTTGAGGGTTGACAAACGGGGCCATGGCACGATAATCTGAGCTCGAGTTGGATTGACCGCCGTTGTTCATTGTCGCGATATCCCACTATCGAGCAAGTCGAACGAAAAATTGCAGAGCGGGAGCCCCGAACCCGCAAAAGTAAACCAAAAAGACAATGAAAGAATTAAAGTAGGAGACACGCTCGTGATTGTCTTGTGACTGTTGCATGTCACGCGTAGACGCTACCCAGCGCAGTTCGGATGCTTCCGAGCCAAAAGTGATTGATGTCCTTCCTTCGAGTGGTTGCCTGTCAGGTAGCACGTCCTCGTACGCGTGCATTCGCCTCCGAATCATCCTCATCATTTCCGCCAGCAACTGGGGTATATCAAGTATTCGACCGGGCCGCTAAGAGGAAGCAGAGAGATCGGGCAGTGAGCAGAGATGCGGGTGTAGGGAGCAGGACTGTAGATTATGTCCGGGATGAAGTTGCAGATCGAATGATGGAGAGACTACTGGTCAGTTGACTTGTTTTATTCCTTCTACCTTAACTGAACGATTCATGTGTAGGATATCAAACGCAAATTCGATACCATTGTAGACCTTGGTTCGGGGCCTGGTCACTTTTCCAAGCTCCTCGAGCCTGAAAAAACGCGCAAAGTACTCATGATAGATTCTAGCGGTCCGCTCTTTACTTCTGGTTCTTTATTTCTTAGCTAACTATCATCAGAGACCACGCTCAACCGAGATCCGGACGAAGAATTCGAAGGCACGTTATGTTATTTCACCGGGGTAACGCCCTGACAATAATACGAGCGATCCACAGTTGAAGTAGAGCGTGTACATGCAGATGAAGAGAATCTCCTTGACGTTCTTCCTCGTAACTCTCAAGAGGCTATTGTGTCTTGCCTCAGCCTCCACTGGGTGAACGACCTACCAGGCGTGCTTGTACAAATAAAGGAAGCCCTGAAACCTGATGGGCTCTTTTTAGGCGCCATGTTTGGCGGGGATACCTTGTTTGAGCTCCGGTAAGAGATGTATGCGGTTTTCTACGCTGTTGAAAGACATTTTTTTCCACAGGACTGCCCTTCAGCTTGCGGAAGTAGATCGCGAGGGCGGCATCTCGCCACATATTTCGCCCATGACAGGTAACTCATTTATGCACTCTCGCATCGTTACTGTTTTATCAGCTCTAATCTGCTTTTTGTATAGACACTAAAGATATCTCGAACCTTCTCTCTCGTGCGGGATTCACTCTACTCACTGTAGATATCGATGAAGTACGCGTTGGGTACCCGAGCATGTGGGAGCTTCTCGAAGATCTGCGCGACATGGGTGAGAGCAACGCCTGTTGTTGGGCGGTGAGCTATTTCGATGCACGCATCTTTGTTTCCTATTGAAACATTGTAGGCGACACTTTTTGCACAGGGATACATTAGCTGCTGCCTCAGCTATTTATAAAGGTCTGTTACAGCACAGTGGATAATCTACATAATTTAATTCTTCCAACTAGAACTGCACGGAAATGAAGACGGCTCCGTTCCAGCAACATTCCAGATAATCTACATGGTATATTCAAATACCCCTTTGATAAGCTTTTACCTCATATTCTATTTCAGATTGGCTGGAAGCCTTCGCCCAATCAACCCAAGCCCCTCGAACGTGGATCAGCCCAGACCAATCTCAAAGATGTGCTCTAGTTTCTCGCGCTATCGTTTTAGACTAGAATCTCATTCTAGCTTCGAACTATTGCTAACATATTTTATATACTCGACATCAGATCTCGACCATCGACTGTCGAATTTGACTTTCACCTGCTAAGAATTAATGAAATCCTACAATCTCAACTATAACGTGGTATGCAACCTATGAAGAACAAGAAAGCAAATGATAACATCATCTCGGTCTAATAACCCCTATCTCATCCAGCATGGTTGTCAGGGATTACTCTTTTTAAAAACTCCTTCAGGTCAGCACGCTCCTTGGAACATGTTGCGTGTAGCACGCCATCATACCCCAAGAAACTCACACCAGCGCTCCCAAAGGCCGCGCGTTCTGCCTCTCCTTTGTCGCCCCACCTTAGCGCTAAGCCGACATGATCCTTCAAAATCTCCGCCGACTTTCGCCCGAAGCTATATCTCACAATTGGGTCGTCTGTTCCATGACCCCAAAAAACTGGCATCGTTAGCGCGTGCGGGGAGATGAGCGACTTGAAACGGTCCCGTAATGGCAGCCACCCACTCATTACTACGACTCCTGCAAGTTTCCAGCCCTCACCTCCCTCGTGCACTGCGCGCCCGCCGAGACCAGAAAGGAGTACTATTGCACCACCTTGCGAAAAGCCGCTTAGGACAATACGTTCTTGTGGGATGCCAGCGTCGACCTCGGCCTTGACAAGCGCGTCTAGTTTGCATACCGAGTCCAACATGCCCGATGCGTCCTCAGTCTCGGTGAAGGAAAAAGACGGCATATCGAACCAGGCACGGAGCCATTCTTTATTATACACTGTTACGGGTCGTTGAGGTGCGTGGGGGAGAACCCACTTTACGTGCGGGAGGGCAAGTGCAAGCTCGTTTGTCAGGGGATTCCATCCTCTGCCATCATCGCCGATACCCTGTGAGCCATGTGGTTAGCGTGAACGACGAAACAGGCTAGTGACAGAAGAAGTAAGGTATTGAGCGCGCAACGCTGTTGCAAATGGTTGAAGGTTATGCGGGGTGAGAAAGTGGACCTACATGTAAACAGATCACTGTTGCAGTATGTGCTTTGGTTGGCTGTACCACTAGGAAAGGCAACGTGACTATTGACATCGTTGGGAGTGGAGGTGAAAAATGTCGAGTGAACCACGTCTAAAGAATTTTACCGGAGTGACAACCCTCCCAATAGCTGCTTGTGGCATATTTGATCGTTATATTTGACCGTCTACCGATCTCTTATCTAAATTAATCCCGTACTAGTGCCGGCGGTCCCCGGCCGCGGTCGCAATTCAACCTTAACCATTGACGTAATTGGTACCGAATCCCTAGGCTGGGATCGAAGCTCAGACAATGATCATCATGGAGCAGCCAGTGATTGTCCAGGCCGAAGAAGATTCTATCACCTTACAACCACTCTCAAAGAAAGCCCAGAAGAGAGCTGCAAAAGCAGCTCGCTTACAAGAACAAAAAGTTGAACGTCGTGCGCGCGAGAAGGAGGCGAAAAAACGCAAGCGACGAGAGCGTGCACAAGCAGGCGATGCGGAGCCACGGAAGCGTCGTAAGATGGGTGGATTTGATCAAACCTCATTTGCTGCGCAAGTGGTAATAGATCTGGGTTTCGATGACATGATGACGGACAAGGTGCGCACGAATATCGTCGGCATTATTGTACTGGCACGAGCATACCTACAGGAAGTGACCTCTTTAACCTCCCAACTGACATATACATACAGCGCGAATCGACGGTCATCTACTCCGTTTACATCACTATTATTTACATCCCTCAATGGGCGAACAAAGGCGCGGCTAGATGCCATAAACGATGCTGGATACAAGCGATGGGCGAACACAAAATGGTGGGAGGAAGGTTACGATCGTATATGGACATCCAAATCCGATTCTTGCGGCGGAGATGAAGACTTGGATGCACATCGCGCGAGTGTGATTTATCTGACCGCTGACTCCGAGGAAGAGCTCATGGAACTTAAGGAGGGGGAAATATACGTTATCGGAGGTATTTGCGACCACAACCGATACAAGGTATGTACTTCGAAAAATTCATACCCGGTTCGGTATTATCGTACCCAAGAACTACAAAGAGCCTGGGCGGGTGGATCCCTTCGAAAAACCAGAACATGGAGCCGTTATCATTCTTCATCGACCCTATGTTCGCCTTCTCCGATCTGCTCCTCAAATCTCCCGTAATTCCTCCACCCTGATCTAACAAAATATATTAGAATCTCTGCCTTGAAAAAGCCAAAACGTCATCCATCCGACACGCACGCCTCCCTATAGGCCGATATATAGCATCGTTAACAACGAGGAAGGTGCTCACGGTCAACCAGGTGACATCTATTTGTTCCGTCCTTTGTCTTTCTGATAGCGAAGGCTGTCCGGTTTACCTATAGGTATTCGAAATATTACTGAAGTGGGTTGAAACACGGGACTGGGAGCAGGCGTTTTGGAGCGTTATTCCAAAGAGGAAGTTCCAAAGGAAAACGACCAATCCAGATGCATCCCCTGAGGGAGAGCATGTTGAAGCAGATGAAGGTCAGGAAGACCAGGAGAATGCCGACGGAGCTGAGGTGGTGGCTTCGAGCGAAGATGGAGAAGAAAATGACCAGGATGACGAGGTTTCCAGCTCTGGACCCCAACCAGCGCTATCCATGGCATGTCAATAATGTCTCCACCGTAATATAATGTCTCCACCTGCACTCTTATCAGGTGCTGCAATGTGACATGATTCAATACAGTTGCCGCGGAACCAACATATTGGGATATATTTTCCATCGCAAGCCGCTTGCTTCTAGTGAAAGTCTTTGGTTAATTTTTTTTCCGTATCCATCCTTCCGAATCGTGTGACTATCACGCGATCAAAATTGCCATGCATATTTGTGCACGATGAATTCGCGTTTGATTCATTTTTTGGCCAAGCATAGTACATACTCGTCCTTCCTGAGTTTTTCAGGTAAGTTCAGACCTACATGTGCGTTGGGCATGGTTATGAATAGGGGTAACGTCTATTCGCCTCAGGCTGTAGACCACTAGGGGAGAACTATACAGTAACATAGGACATGGCTTGAACGTATAATCGTTATTCGAAACGAGCTCCCTGGCAAGTTGAATTATTGTCATATGTTCAGCTTCGCTTAGAAGCTTCATAGAGTCAGACCAAGCCCAAATTGCAGCCGCTATATGGCCACATCACCAATATTAATTAATGCTATTAGCCATGCCTAGTTCACGTGGATTGCAATGTTTCATATCGCTGGCGGCGCGAACTTTCTGCACCTATCCACATAGATATCCACATCAAATGCCGTCAGCCATCATCCAGCCGACCGCAGCGCACACTGCAACCGTCATCTTTGCTCATGCGTGTCCACAATACCAATTCTCGATCGTGCTAGAGATAATATGCTGATTCAATCTTGCAGGGTCTCGGCGACGAGGGAGAAAGTTGGCGCGCAGCGATAAGCGGCGATTACGACTACAGAAAACCCGGTGAACTGACAATCCCCGCCCAACTTCCTCATGTCAAATGGATCTTCCCAGATGCGCCGGAGCAAGCGGTCACAGCAAACTTCGGCACTCGGATGCCCTCATGGTTCGATATATCAAATCTACCGCTTCAACCTGGGCAGTACTTGAGCAAAGTATGCGAGGATGACGAGAGCGTGAAGGACGGTGTTCAGATCATAGATGACCTGGTTCAAGCAGAGGTTAAGGCTGGAATACCAGAAAGTCGTATCGTAGTGGGTGGATTCAGTCAAGGAGGAGCCCTGGCGTTGGTGGCGGGTTTGGGTGGTAAAGACTGGAGAACGAAGAGTTCCGGGGATGATAGCAAGCTGGCTGGTGTAATCGTGCTGAGCGGTTGGATGCCACTCAGAGAGAAGTTTAAGTCGGTCAGTAGTAATATGCTGTCATGAATTCTTCTCTCACATGACATGGTGATACTGATCAATCCTACAGCGCATTTCCCCGCTCGCCAAATCTATTCCGGTATTATGGGGACATGGGACAGCAGATGCGGTGATATATTATAAAGTGGGGGAGATTTCAGTTGAATTGCTTCAAGATCAACTCGGTATCGTGAAGCACGGTGCTCATGACCAACTTGGCACTCCGGGAATCAACTTTCAAGTCATATGAACGTGTGGGCCACGCTTCATGCAAGAAAGAGATGGAAGACCTGGTGACATTCTTGGGAACTGTCATACCACAGCAGGTACGGTTAAATGAACCTCAATCAAATACACACTAACAGTATAGTATTTGTAGCAAACCCAGAACCTGTAAAGCAAAATGTTGCAAGAGTTTAGCGTCATAGATCTGGTTCTGGTTCCATTCGTATGTTCGGCGCCTGTTTCTGCTTGCATTCGTTATCCGGTCCATTAGACAATTTGGAGACAAATTATGCGTTTGTATTTGCTCTCCCTTTGCTTGACGTGAATATTGTGCCCGATATTTGCGAGATATTCGTGTGCGAACAACCCCTATGCAATCCGGCGCCGTATCTCAATGTTGTATCGACACGTGGCAGGCATAGATCACAGCATCCTTACCCACCACATCCTGTCAGTGAGAATGTGGGCGCAGAGTGGGGTTCAAGTTTCCTACACGTGGCTCTTTTATGCAGTACACTTTCCTCCTCCAAAACTGTTCTGTCTTGTGAGATGATGTCTTTACCACTGACTTTTGTGACCATAACCCCAAAGACGAAGCACACCGCCACAGTCATATTCGCTCATGTACGTGTTGTGGCATGTCGCGAGAGGGACATATTCATCTTTGACGTGCTCATAGGGACTAGGAGATAATGGCCTGGAGTTCTCAAACAACAAGGAGATGCGCACGATCGCATCCCAGCTTCCACACATCAAGTGGGTGTTCCCTAATGCACCTGAGCGCTCCATTACTGCATGGAAAGGAGATACGAGAAGGCAAAGTTCAACTAGGGGCTGGTTTGACGTCTTACGGGAGCCTTTGATGTACTCGTCGGAACACGATGACATTAAGGAGTACGATGAGGGAATTATGCAAAGCGTCAAGCATCTAGATGCCTTTATCCAGTCTGAGATCAATTCAGGTATTTCAGAGGACGTATCGTGCTAGGGGGATTTGGCCAAGGAGGCGCGATATCCCTGATCACAGGTTTGGGTGATAGTCAGTGGAGGGGTACATCCGATACGAAAGATGGTTGGAAGTTGGGAGGTATCATATGTCTGGGCGGTTGGCTCCCCATGCGGGAAAAATACAAAAAGGTGAGAGGAATCTTTCAAATGTAGCGAGATTTCTTAGTTGTGTTTGCAGCGGTTGTCCATGCACGCATCTACGATACCCGTGTTCTGGGGTCATGGAGTGCAGAATGAATCTGTGACCTGGGATCTGAGCTGGGAGTCAGCCAGGTTCATAGGAGATAAACTGGAAGTCAGATATGGACAATATACGAAGGTGGGAGAATCGGGCGTAAGCTTTATGTCGTACGGCGTAGCTCATTGGATGGCTGAATCTGAGATGGAGGACCTGAGGTTGTTCTTGAAGAAGGTCCTTCCTTGGGAAGGATAGGGGCGTGTCAATCTGTTCTGTGTACTGAGACTTTTTTCACACCCTGTTAGATTGAAAATAAAAATTCGTTCAACTTGGCATTGACCCGACAGTAACACTCTTGTAGTCCATTTCATATTATGGCTCCTCAACCGGATTCCATGTTACCGCACCTTTCCCACCTTGATCGAGTGCATCGAGTGCATCCATGTCATTGTTATCCAGCTCAAAGTTAAAGACTTGGGCGTTAGAACTGATGCGCTCCGAACGGGAAGATTTCGGAAGGGGGATGTATCTAAAGGATTTATAAGTTCTGAGTTAAGGTTTGCCATGAAGATGCTTACCCCTTTTGCAGCGACCACCGAATGAGGATTTGTGCCTCGTCCTTATTGTGCTGCGGGCGGATTGTCTCAACGTAAGCTTGCATATAAAAAAGATTTTTGAGATAAGCAAACCTTCTTTGCAAGCTGTCTAAATACATCATGATCCATTCGGCCCGTGACAAGCGGAGAATATGCCTGTACTGTGATGCCTTTTGCCCGACAATACTCAACGATAGGTCTTTGTTGGCAGAACGGGTGGAGTTCAATTTGATTGACATCAGGCAACTCCAATCCAGCATCAATAATTTCGTCGATGTGCTTTCCGGAGCTATCAAGAAATTCAATACATAGGCTAAGCCGATATCAAGAAACGATGAACCCACTAATTTGAAACACCAATCTTCTTTACGAGACCATCCTTCTTCGCTTCAACGAGAGCTCTGTAGGTCGCGACCCGCTTCTCCTTCCCAGTTAACGGAGAATGGATCAAGTACAAGTCGTAATAGCCTTGCAATGTTCTCGGCATTACGTTGATATATAAGTTAATGAAGACCTACCCAGACCAAGCTGGTCTACTGACTCCTGGATACATTCGCGGGCCCTCGCGAAACCGAAGTCGACGTGGTAGATTTTGGAGGCTGTCAATATCTCGAATTAACGACTGAACTATCCTGCATCAGCAAAATTCATACTAATGAATATTTGCTCGCGGGGGATTCCACTTCGTCGGACGCCCACCCCTACTTGTGCTTCATTCATGTAGTACCTCGCCGAGTCAATCATCCTTCGATATTAGTATCATCAGTTGACTCGGTTATTGGGAGTCGACTACTCGACTACGTTTGCCGACAGACAGACGAATTACCTATACCCCTCCTCCAAGGCAACTTGGCAAGCCATTGCGCACTCATCGTTCAAATAAACCCCGAGCCCGATAACGGGCATGGTATCGCCTGTCAACGGATGTGTCAGGTACTACACCAATATCAATGACTAGATAATAAAATTACCTGAGAGGAGTTGGGTAACACTTTGGAGGCTTAACACCATGATAGAGGGGGGAAGAAAAGGTTCGGCCGTGCAGTGATATCAAAGGGGTGTAATTACCTCCCGAAAGCTCTCACAAGGAAGCACCTCAAGTGATGACAAAGCGCGTGGTAGCACTTGCGACGTGGCGAAGTGACACAATCCTGCCCATATGGTTGTGACGTTCAAAGTTTGTGGTTAGCCCTGCTGGCGCATTAAACATCTATGCTTGCCGGTTCCAAAGGAAGAGGGCACATTCTAAAGTTCCTCGCAACATTGGGATACCTTGGTACCTTACTTGCCAAGGAATCAGGGTATTTCAGAGTGGATCCCGAGATATATTTTGTAGTAGTGCCACGTCCAAACATAAATGCTTGCCTAGTATGATTTTTGGCGCTGCGACCGTTACATTGAGAAGGTGGAGCGTCAACGTTCTGAACGAAATGAGCTACGATCAAGTAGCTTGAAGTCTGGAGCTCTTGTAGAATAAGAACAAACGAGACCAAACAAATCGGAGACGCCAACCTCTGCCGCAAACACCAACTCAAATGCATAACACTTCTGATCACCGAACCACATTCTGCAATGCCTGTCCCGTGGGAAGCTCTCATTCCGTTCGGTATGCTCTCCCAATATCCAAGAGGATACTTTGCTGACTTGATGATATCATATTCTCAATGACACTGCAGGCTTGCTCACTTCAATGTTTGCAGCGGCCGGAACACTCTTGAATGTTTCCAAGAGGGCTCAGAATCAAGGCAAGGTATGTTTAGAATCTGTTTTATGAAGTTATGAATATCGCCAGTATCTGACTGTTTCATTGTCTGCTGTAATTCGCATAATCCATTTCGCTTGGACAAATTGGCAACTTTCTAGCCTGTTCGATACCACATCGATTCTTGGGACGAGATGATGATGGACCGTGATAGGCGGCTAACAGGACACATACGTGGGCAATCTGTATGTACTGTCTTTACACTTGCATCCATGCTTGAATAAATATCATGCACTTTTCTAGTCAAATCCGGCACCTCCGGAAGGTTTCGAGACGAGTAGCGCTTGGTACACGGAAGCTACATCATAGCGATACCACATACCATACTACCTTGAATGAATTTGTTCTTTAGATGGATACTGCACGCCAGCTTTCGGTGGGTAGGGACCTATTATTGGAGGATTTCCTGCAAAAGGAACAAATATTCTTGCGCTAGAACAAAATCTGTGAAAGCACCCGAAACGTATTTACTAGCATCGCCAGATTTCTACGTTCGCAAGTTCACATTATATCCATATCCACGAGCACTGTCGTTTTCATACATCTACTGAAAACAAGGTATCATTCATAGGAACTCATCTCCTCCTTCAGCCACGCCCACACAACCTCCTCCCTTCCACTTACATCCACACCCAGCTCTTCGTCTGCAATAAACCCATACCGCTTGCCCTCGAGAGCCTTTCCAAGCTCAGAGTCCAACCCTTGCAGCGTGCAGGAGAGAATCGTCCCATGTCGAGCGTGGATGTGTGCTGTCTGTTGGTACAGAGTTCAGGAAATGCAGCAACAGAAAGGAACGGACTTACGACATCGCCCCACACGAACGACTTCTTGATCGTGTACTCGAATTCGGGAGTCTGGCCAAAAGCCCAGTCCCAGCTCTGCAAGAAGGGGTCATATAACCGCGTGCAGATAATAAAGGGGAGCTTACAGGTAGCTCCGCCATCCCGCGTTGAATGTATCCTATTCGCGCGAGGTCGTCAGTATCGTTGATGATGCATGGCTAGCACTCTCTGTTTAGTTGGTGTAAGACGTGATTGGATAAGAAGGTGTTACCTCGTCGTGAACGCCATATTCGGCTTTGAACGAGTCCACGACAGCATTCACGAACGCGTCGTGGCTCACTTTTTCACTGAATTGAGCGAGGTTACACACCGGCGAACGCACAGACGCGACACCCTTCGTAATCATTGTGTCCTATCGCACGCCAACATATCAATCAGCAAAAAAGCATTTGCACCGAAAGAGCACAGAGACAAAGAAAGTCTCATCGTTAACAAATAAAATGTACCTTGCCCACCCTCAACAAATCTCCCAGCGTCTCAAGCCTCGTAGTAATCAGCATCGTCCCGTGGTGGTACGCACGTCCCGCTCACGATTTTGTACGCCGAGCCTGACGCCTTCTCACCTCCCACACAGATATCATTCCGCTCATTCACGTCTGCATCGATACCGAGCGCACGCACAGCCCGGAGGACGACCTGCGCAGTAGCGCCACGGTCAAAAGTCGTGCGTGGGACGTGGATGGAGAAGTTCGTGTTACCGAGGTCCTGTGAAATGTTGGAGTAAGTTGGTGTATGGGGGTTTTATTATGGCCAGGATAAATGTAGGGTAATGGAAGCATACATGGTACACTGTCCCGCCCCCGCTGCGCCTGCGCACCCACGGAATCCCTTGCGCACGGGCTGCACGGAGGTTGACCTCTTTCCATGGATTTTGGTTGCGTCCTATGACAACACACGGTGCATCTCTATACAGCAGGAGTAACGGTTCCTTCTGAGGCGCGTGTCTGAAGAGCCTGGATATATATTCGTGAACGAGTCAAGCCAGCATCATTATCAGATTTCCGGTGCAAGAGCGAGCGAATGATCAGATTAGTATGTCACGAATACCGAGCAGCCAACAGCCTACCAGTCTTCGAACGAGAGATTGAAATATGGGTTGGTCGACGTGCTGAGGTATATAGAATGTGTGGGTGTTATGACTGAACTTGCGCCTGATGCGGTCGTGTAAAGTCTGCGCGCTGAGAGCACCCGCACGACATGGCGGAACGAAAATGAGATCATTCGTATTCGGACGCGTGCAAGCGCTCATTTTGCATCATCTCAATAACCAGACTCGTATGTTCACTAACAGGTGATCACAACTTTCTACGCTTTCATGATTTACAATTCTGAAGATCATCTCTCAAAAGCTTCTCGCACAAAAAATTCCGCGGAAAGGAAGCACTGTTGATCCAAAACAGCACAGATAATCGACCCAAGGCTATCGCAGGTAATCTAGTAAATGCCGGAAGAGCCCTCACCGCTGCACTGTGGTATATATCGGTTTCTCTACTTCGTGTATCTGTTTCTTCCCTGCTGGAGTGCCAGGTATCGTCTTTGTCAGGCCCTGACAAGTAACCGGACATTAGCACAAAGGCAGCAATTGTGACATGAACAAGACACGCACGAGCTTTTCAAACATGCACTTGTTCAAGGTACGCTCGGGTTTTCTACAGGCATAATATTCCTAAGAAATGACGGGTAGATGTAAGAACTGTGATTGATCAACTACGAGACCCTACGTACCTGATTGTTCAGCTCCAAGCAGTTCCAGTGCGCGTCGAACTGCTCAAGCAGTTTTCCCGCATCTTGTCAATACTTGCCGGTTTTCTCAGAGCCGCTGAAATAAATTAAAACAACAGGAACGATAACGCACAAGTCGCGTTGCCACACAGCGTACACGGGCCTTTGCCCCTCCTTCAGAGCTATGTTGTTTTTTTCCCCCCTGGGGTCTTCCCGGCCCTCATTCTTGCAAGCATTTTAAAAGATTCCTCTTAGCCAATCTAACCCATCTCATAAACACACCCTTCCCAGTGCTAATCGATTCCAACGCCCTAAATTAATACTCTTTTGCAGTAAAGCTGCGATTAAAAAATGAAGCGGACTGAGGCGTGGCACTGGCTTACGCGAGCTTAGGAACGGCGAAACAGAAAGGTCCGTGGGAGTGGTTTGTTGGGATCCATTGTAGGGCTTGAACTGCCCTGGGACGCTGTCGCGAAAAGCCGCTCATTGATCGTCGCGCACGCGTACAACTCGGAATGTCGGAAAACCTCTGATTTCGACAATTTGCACTTTTCCTTGATCACGCGGAGGAACGTTTTCAGATTTCCGCTTTTAGTGTCCGCCAGACACACCTTGCTGAGACTCTTCTGCACAGTACTTGCACAGCAAGCTAGGGAAGATGGTGGGTCCACGCTACAGCTGCTAACTTAGGATACCCCTGATGTGTACAATATTTCCAGCCTCCAAGAGCAGCTCCAAAAGCCTACCAAATCCTGGCCAAAACCCACCAAGTCACGATATTCCTAACAGTTCCCCAATCCGCAACGATCGCGTTGCTTAAGGATGAGGCACTTTCTGCGCTCACATCTCGCGTTGCAACTGAGGATGACAGCTTCCCTCACGTCCAAAGCACAAGCGACTTTGAGCTGGCGCGCGCAATAAAAGGGAAGGAAAAGGGCAGGTCAGGGGTGATTTATGAGGCCCTCGAGGCAGACAAGGCTATCAGAGGCCTCCTAACAAACTGGGAGGTACTATATTTTCAATTTAGAGACGAAGACGGTGAGTGTACTACGCGAGCTTTAAATTCGTTGTTGTGCTACTTGATCTTGATATCTCTACCAGGCAATTTGACGCCAGTTGAAGTCTCGCAGCCTTCTCTCCTTGATGATGAGGAGGAAGAGCCTCCCGTGAATAAAGGCAAACGCAAGGCGCTACCCGAATAGTCATCTCATGCTGCATGAATTTTCGAAAAGGATATACTACGAAGAGCATGGCGAGGCAAGAGTCAGCTCATATTACTGCAGCCAGTATTATAACCGCCATGGGCGCGGGGTGTATGGGAGCAATGCAGCAGCTACCCGCCGACCCTCTTCCGCGAGCAAATTATACGTCGAGCACGCGTTTCTCTGGAAGTCCGAGGAATCATCGAGATTAGCATTACATTCGCAGTGTATAGGCAGTAGACCTCACCGTATCCATGATGTCAAGTTGTATTCCCATCTCTTTCAGGTAACCTCTTATACTCGGAGGCGGAAGCTCCATCCGTCTCCCAGTGCCAAACACCAATATTTCTACTTCGTGTTCAGTCCTGCTGGGTCAGTAAATTGCAAGTCTCCCAACGCACCTGGTTTTGGGACAACAGTCTCGAATACACTCAGATGCTCGCGACCCCAGCCGTCCCATAGATGCGAGGGAACGTTCCACAAGAGGACCTTGCCGTCGAGGAAGATGCACGCAGACGGGAGGATAAGCCCGTCTGCGAGCTGGATACCCGCCGACGTTATGGAACTAACTTGCACGGGGGGCGGAACATCCCCTGCAAGCATGTTCGTGAACGCCGTTGGACGGTCGACATGCCTGATTGCAGTCGTATATAGGGCGCGTCGTGACAGTGAGGAGCGGAAGCGGTGTATGATGAATGTAGACATCGTGGAATAAATACACGAAAGAACCTAAATATCTATGGGCCTGATTTGCAGAGCTCAAATAACAAGCCACAATAATCGTTTCCCGAGCTTATAGATCCATGATGAGCAAAACGGAATGTATCTCAATTGTAGAGCAACTCCTTTAAATTTAATTACAGATGGCTTGCACCAGTGGTGTTGACTCATGGGTATATCAGACACAGGACAGCGCTAGCAATGACATGGCCGACGACGGCGCACGATGGTGAAGAGTGAGAAGTAATATGCTAATCAAAAGGTCCATGCATGCAGTCATTAACGAGCCAATAAATCTATCCTGAATCTGCTGATCCACCAGCCCCCGAGTCGCCGCGTTACGCACCGAAATATCCATATCCGCTTATGACCCCTCGGCCCTTGTCACAATGTCCTCCACCCTGCTCTCGTCCCCTCCTTCCTCAATCTCACCTTCCAGTCCTTCCTCGATCTCACCTTCCAATCCTTCCTCAGCACAGCGCCTGCAAGAGCACGCAAACCGCCATCCCCTCGCGAGCTCCATGCGGCGACGCCGGCGTGCTACCTCGAGTGTCTCCCCAGAGTGCTGTGATACGTCCACATACGCGACGGTGATCTCGTCGCCTTTCTGAAGTGCGCAGGTGGCCACAAGTTGCAGCTGTGCAGTGCCAGTTGGGAAGACAGGCTCAGCGGAGGGTGCACAGTTATGCGAGATCTAGGGGTCGGTGTAATGAGAAAAGGTGTATCGAAGAAGAACTAGGAACTTACGTAGGATGATACTGCGTAAAAGCCCGTACCGATCTGCTTGGAGGTACCGCAGGGTGTGCGTGTTTTCTCGGTGTTCTCAGGGCGAGCAGCTGTCTCAGGCTACGTCGTGATGTAAGAACATGACATTCTCAAAAACGTAAGACGAACTCACCTTGTCCTCCCTTCCTTCACCGAAGTATACTCCATACGAGTTGTACGACATCTTCCCGACAAAGGTTGCATGCCGCTCCTCCGTAAGGAATTGTTCAAGTCCCGGGAGCGCAGTCTGCAGTACATCCTTCAAGACGTGAGTCTCATTATCTGCGGGCTTCACCTCGAGGTATCTTAGGCGCTCGAGATGATCGTACAGCGAGTACTCCCCACCGTCGGTCAGCACCGGCTCGGAAGCGACGCCAGGCAGTATTCCGCGAGGCAACATCTTAGCAGTCTCCGCGCTGACCTGTCGTGCAACGAATCGTGCCACAAGTTCTGGTGCGGCCCTTTTGGTCTGTATGAGATACTCGACGAACGCTTTTTGGGCATTTTCCCGCTCCTTACGTAGCGTGTCTCCCATTTCGGGCGCAATGGCGGCAGGCAATGGCGACTCGAGCGTGAAGAGCAGAGTCTGCGAGTGTGCTTTGTGCTGGGTCAGGCAGTCAGATGAGCAGTAAACACTGTGGAGGCGATCAGATTCCGGACGGATGGGATCGTTTTGGATCTGGCGCAGGCAGTAACTACAATGTGTGCCTTTCCCTTGAAGATCGGCATCGAGAACGGCCACGATTGGATCCTCCTATGGAGAAGATGAGGTCGGATTTAAGAGACATGGAACGGGCGATTTACCTGATAGATGACTTCACCAGCCTTGAAATCTTTTGTCACGACAAGGACTTTCTTCGACATAGTTCCGCCTTTGCCATCAGGGACATTGACAGTCTCAACTGCGACATTCATTGCCTTTGGCGGGAAGAACGTATAATACCCTATCTCATCTTTAGTCCTGCATTGAGAACACGCACCCGAGCAGCGTACCTTCAACTCGGTCTTTGACCTAACGGTGACGACCAAAACATGAAACAAAACTCAGAATCAGATACCATTGAAACAACCAAGAAAGAGATAGATATGCAATTTGACAGATAAGGGGTTAGGGTGCAGGCTACAGGGCTAGCATATCCGTGACTCGCAGTCATAGTCACAGGGCAGGCGTCTGACTGCCCGGATCTGTGACCTTGTCCCACTCTTGTGAGGATGCTTCCGAGGGTGGACCCCGTAAGGGACTCGATTCGTCCTCCCCGTCAGACAGTGGTCCAATTTTCCCCTCTGCCAGTGAAGGATCATTACTCACGTCCAAATTGGTAAGTTCCATCACAAGCTGTGATGACCAGGTCAACACAATCGATAGTCATAAAAAACAGACGTACCTGGAAAACAGGTGGAGGAACAGTCTTCTCGTAAATCACAATGAGCTCCACGGGTGATGGATACACGCGCAACGCGCGATAGAAACACATCGCGGCAGGAAGGTGGTAGACAGGACCTTGAAAACCAATCAAGCAGCAATCATCCCAAGACGAAACTACTAATTACCTTTCGCACATAGTTGTTCACCCATCCCAACTTGCTTCATGAAATACTGTTCCTTTTCCTCTGGCCCAGGTGGCACTTCTTCGTTGCGCACGCTCTCCAACGCGCTCCGCAAGTCATTTGCATCCACTCCCCCGGTTGCAGTCTGACCAGATTCAGACGGTGTCTGGCTCTGCTTGACACGCTTTTTTTCTTTCCCTGAAACCCTATGTCAACTGCGTAACAAAAGACTCTGCTGGTGAAAACTTACGAAGTTGTTTGCGGAAGTTGGCATCGGTTCTCCTCTTGTAGTCGAAGTACACAGCGTATGCAAGGACGCCGCCGACTGTGACGCCTGCGACGGTCATTATTGTCGTAGACCTGTTCATTTTGTGTAGAAAGAAGAGAGCAGAAAAGTTCAAACGTCACTGGGCCACTTGGCAAGAGGAAATTCGGAAGATGAATTATGTCAGCGACCCCTACGCGTTCAATTCAATTCAAGTGCACATCAATTGACGTTCGTGAGTATGTATAGTATTACAAGTGCAACGATCATAAATAGCTGGAATATACAATTTTACAAGCGGATGCTTCGTGGTAAACCGGTAAATGTCAACCCTTATTCCAGTCGGCAGGCAAGTCACATCGACAAACATGCCTCCGGGGTACCTTAGTCCCTGGAGCCCTGCAAGTCGTTCCATGCATAGCATCGTGTGCCAATTCGGTCGGGCACTCGTAGTCCATGTGCATTCGCCCGAGAGCAAAATTATTGTTGGCCTGCTCGAGCAAAACTTTTTTGAATTCTGGTAGCCGAGGATGAGAGCATTCAATGGCAATCTTTCCAGAGTCTACAGATTGGAGTGGTGCGTTGCCCAAGCAAGCTTTGAACATGGCTAGTGGGACGTGAGCGCGTGAGCAAGGGCATGTCAGCAGACTTGGTCGTGAACTTACGATCGTATCCCCGATTCTCTAACTTCACCCAGTCGATGCACGCGAAAAACGGATGACTGCGAATTGACTCTGACTCAGGCCTCATGGCATGGTGTTGGGGGAAGAAAATCTGATGTGGGTGTAAGTCAACGTCGACAAAAGAACTTGGAGACATACAGAATAGAGAAGATCCTTGGCGTCCTTATCTTGGATGAGATCTATTTCATCGTTCGGTCTTATGAAAGCCAGTCGGCGTTCCTCATTGTAACCCGCTGGTATCTTGTGGTCGTTGCCAAATTTATGTGTTCCATCACTAAAATGATATATAGAGTACCAATGCTTGCGAGTCGAGTAAGCTTTAATGCCAGGACGGCACAGCCACAAAAAATTACTCACCCCGCCATTTATTAGTAAAAGCTCCAGTAAAATGGAACCATAGGTCCAGGTGTCTGTCTTAAAGTTATATCCCTGGTCTCCTTTGACTCGCTCTGGAGGAAGGTAACCGTCGGTACCCGATGCACCGTACATACGCTCGTCGTGGAATTGCTGATAAGTCAGTTTGCGGTCCAGGACTTCAGCATTGCCGTAATCTGCAATGCATATGTGACCGGAAGGAGTTACGAGCACATTTTCCATCTTCAAGTCCAAATGCACGACGCGCAGTCTGTGAAGATGCTGGAGGGCGAGAAGCTTTGGCAGCAGCAATACACGTTAGATCGAACTTGCATGCAGAACATAGGAGATACTTACAAGCTCAGCAGCAACAAGACGCAACTGCCAATGCATGAATCCAAATTTTGCCCTAGTGCGAAGAGTCTGCGGGTAGAACCTCTGGGGGCCGTTCAACACGAATTCAGATGATAATCAGGAAAGCGCACCATTACGAAGTAAAAATTATCCTCGTCCTCGAAGGCATGCAACAAAGGAGTCAAAAATGGGGATCGCTCTTCGGTGACACGCTTGAATGCTTCATATTCAGAGCTGATAGCCGCTGCCGCTACTTGAGAGCCTGCGAGCAGTTGTTGCATGGTTGGCCGTTTGTCCTTGGCACAGTAAACAAATCGCGCAAGCAATCCAGCCTTGTCGATGACCTTGATAGCGACCTCCTCTTTCTGGTCCTTGATGGCGTACCAGACATAACCGAATCCACCACTGCCGACCTGTGCCGTGGCGACGTACTTGTGACCGCCTGCCTGAATGGAATAGGCAAGGTTCCCATTGTTCGAAATCCTTTCAACGACTAGTACTGGCCTGTGTTGCCTCCGGTGTCAGTGGGTAATTATACAGCTGAAAATTCGAGGCACTGGATCCAAGAGTCGGGAACACATCGGCGAGGTTAAGTGCGACATTGCCTCGCGGAGGTCGTGGCGATGCGTCGTTGTCGAGGTTCCGCTGGGTAACATCCTGTCGTAGTTTGAAGACGGATCCCTGCTGTGTAGGGTGTATAGATGGCACAGAACGTAAGTGCCCAGCTTGGACCCCCGGCTTCTTATCTGCGGGAAGCTTCAGACCAGGTGGGTATCGCGGTGATTCATGGGGGGCAGGCGATGGTGATTGGTCACATTGAAGCTGTGGAATTAGAGAATTATATCGCTGTCGGTCTATGCGTGATTTGTGGGAGGGAGCGTGAGTGGCAGGGGATAGCAATTGGCCAAGGGGAAAATGTGGAAACACAAAATCATATTGCTGTAGGCCCAGGCGTGCTTTCTGGGATGAAAGTTCGTTGGGGATAGTAGGCATCATGGACGGTACGACAGCTTCTGCAGTAGGTCCAACCGAAGGTCCTGCAATTTGAATGAGTGGTCTTGCGCCAGCGCATTTTTGGGGCGTCTCGATGTCCTTGCTCTCGATGGTTTGCGTGGTCCGAGCCAAAACTGGTGTCGCGACGACAATTTTGGAAAGTAGAGAATGAGGTGTCACAAGCACTGTGCGAGGTTGGACCTCAACTGGTGCTATGCACTGAATATTGTAGTCTTGAGCGGCGTCCATCAAAGAGGCAGGTCGAGTTAAGGCAGCCATGTTCGAGGGTTGTTGTTCATCTGGAAACTCAACAGTAAACATCCGTGTTACACTGACGAGAGACCTCTCAAAGACCATCGATGATTTGCATACCTTGAGGGCACGTCGTGTCGAGTCCAAAGAGATTTAGTCCTTGGACGGAAGGAAGAACGGAACCAGGAATCGTACCGACTATCTCTGCCGGTTGGGTGGCGGTCATTTCGATGTTAAATACAACCGGAGAATTTGATGGAGAAGTCTCGAGAAGCGGTACAGGTCCCTGAGTGGTGTGCGCGTGTCCTTCACAACTTGTGCCAAGAGTAGGTAATACTTGACTTTGTTCGATTGACATATGGGCGCCATCGGCAGTAGGGGACAAAACTACGTGAAATCGGAGGTTTACATTGACAGGAAAAATTGCTTGGGTAGCCGGAGACCGTTCAGTTAGGGGAGCAACACACAGAGATGAGACATTTGATGCAGGAGCAGGCGTTGCGGCAGTAGTGACGTTTAGCGCAGGGGCAGATCCAGACTTCCTGAATCGCTTGAAGATGCGAGCAAGCAGGTGTTTGAGAGCCATTGATGGTGAGTGTGGGTGGCGTTATAATAATATGTGAGCTATGGTCCTGGAGAAACCGGGCGTTAAATAGGGCTCGGGCATATTCTGCGCCACTAGGAATACTAAACCGCTAATGTGGATGTGGCCAAAGCTTAGTCCCGCTTGCAAGCGGGTAGGGGCCACCACGCTTTGGCTCATCGTGAAGCAAATGGGCATCAGGAAACAATTGTAGTTAATGTCCTCAACAATCTCCTGATCGGGATACTGTATATCTTACGTAATATAGGATTGATGTGAAAGGTTCAGCGCTCAGCGCCAGCTTTGCCTAGCATCAAGCTGTGTGTAGTGTGGGACCAAAGCGACGCGTAGTGGTATCGACCTGAGGTGAGAAGGAAATCCGGATAGTGTCGTTAATGCCCATGGTGCACCAAATCGAGAGTTTTGTCATAGCATCATGATCCAGATTAATACCGCCCAAGGGATATCGTCAAAAGAGACCGCCACAACGCTTGAGCCTTTCTTTGATACCGCATCGAACAAGTTTAAGTGGATTGGTGACATGGACGTAGGTGAGTTGTTTCATCATTAATGGAGTTGGGAGTAATTGTAGCCGGAAAGGTCCGTGGCGCCTTTGGATGTTGTTCTCACGGGCGTGCAAGGGCCTCTAGTTGGTGGAAGGGAGCTCACACCAAAACATTCCTCAAGGCAAGGCATTTCTGTAGGGAAATACCATAGCGCCGAGAGGACGACGCACAAAACCAATTTGTTGGTCATGAGCGGCCTGGACGCTGCCAGTCAATCCAAGTCTACAACGTCTGGCGACGACGAAGGGCAACATCATAATTTATCATCACAGGCTACGCATCTTTTCCACCAAGAGGATTCACATCAACCTCCTCTTTCCCTGGATTTTTCTGGACTTTCTGGAACGGAGGATGGACTAGGAAATCATGTTGTCAATCATATTGACCTCCATGACCCACGAGGTTCGCTGATAGGTGACCTTCACCGGGTTGGAGACCATCCTAAACTTGACGGAATGACAATGCTCGAGGCCGTGAATCCTTCTGACTGCACACGAGGACACACAGGAAAGTCGAGACACAGATCCTGATATTAAGCGTGTCAAGGTGAGTCATGCATATATCACCCTTCTGCGTGTCGGCATCTTGCATCTCGTCCTTGTATGGTTTGTCAACCATGCCAGGAATGGGTCGTTTCAACAACGTGGTGTACCTTGGCGCAGACCAACTTGCTACGCACCAGCAAGAGTGCCGACGCTCTTGCTCGTTCTTCCGTGCCTGTCCTGTTTTCATGAGTTCATTAAGGGCCAACTCTGACCGACATTTGCCACGTTCTACAAAGGTTTACAAACTTATTGGCTCACAATGGGCTGACCAAGGAACCGCTTTTTGTTACGGACAATTCGAGAACGAGACCAACCAGGCTTTCCTTATCGCTCGCTCAGAAGTCCATTTCGACAAACTCATCCTGACTACTCGCATCCGCACCACTGACGTCTATCAACGCCAACAAGGTCCGTTGGTATATATATTTACAGGGATCTGCTGATACCTATTCACGCGACCACCAGATACATTGATTGTCTGGACGGAACCGGACGGTGCAGATTACGCCTTGAGCTTCCAGGACGCCGAAGGGTGTGCAGAGGTGTGGAATTTCATCATCGAGGTTCAGCGCCACATGAATGTCGTTGGTATGTACAACCCTTGGCCCTATGCCGTGCTGCTTCTATTCTGGTCTCCTTCTGTTGCACTATCTGACTTTTACGCCTTCAGGAGAAAGTAGTGTTGGAGGCTCATCATCTCCCCGAAGCGACCACTCCACAACAGCAGCGATCATCCGCTCCGGCCACTTACCTCTGCCAGAACTTGGGAATATTCCCGATATCGAACGTGCCATTAAAACACTAGTGCGTGGACAGGCGATTAGGGAGAGGATATGCGAGTATATTCAGCGCGAGGTCCGTCGTCAAATCATCAATTTCTTCACGACGGACCGCTAAGCTTTGAGCAGGAATATATCACGAAGATGATAGAAGTCTTCAAGCTGGCAGAAGACTTGGAGAACGCCGAGAATCTTCATGCACTGTGCAGTCTCATGCAAACCATATGTGCGTTCGTCTGCCTTCCGTGACGAATTTTGTTGATGATATTTTGTAGTAGTAATGATTCATGATCATGCACTATACGAGCATATCCTCGATGACAGCGTGTTCTTTGGTGCTGTAGGCATGCTTGAATGTATGTTGCCTATTTCTGCATGATGTGCACAATACTCAATCCGACTTCCTCAAAGATGATCCCGAGTTCCCAAATCACAAAGCGAACTACCGAGAGTTTCTCCACGTAACCTCTAAATTTCACCAACCTATTCCCATACAAGACATCATGATCCAGAAGAAAATCCACCACACATACCGTCTACAGTTCCTCAAAGACGTCGTTCTTGCGCGCGCTCTTGACGACTCCACCTTCAATGTCCTCAACTCCTGTATTATCTTCAACCAAATCGACATAATCAACCATGTCCAGCAGGACACCATGTTTCTCCGCGAAATATTGTCGCTGTACGTGAACGAGGAGGTTTTGACGGGAGGGAAAGACAAGGATGAGAAGCGCGAGGGGATGGATGTTGACGGCAAACCCAACGGCGCTCATGTGAATGGTTCCACATCGACCCCAAGGCCTTTCTCTTTCGGCCCACCAGATAATCTCTCGGAGCATGAGTTGGTCCTCCGTAGAGAGGTATTGGTGCTTATACAGCAGCTCTGCGTCATGGGTAAAAATGTGCCGCTTGCTGCTCGTATCTCCCTCTTCCGATCCCTTGTCAACCGGGGTATCCTATTTGCTGTCCAGTGGGCGTTCTCACTTTCAGAGAATGACCCAGAAGCAAAAACAACAATCAGCATTGCGGGTGAAGTGATGTCTGCACTGCTCGATCACGATTTAAATGGTGTTCGAAATCACATCACCAAGCAAGCCTCAGCTATTGAGAGGGAGAGTAAGGAGGGACGGCCGATGGGAGAGCAAGCTGAGACGCTTTTACGAATAATGTGCAGAGTGTTGACACATACTCGGGATTTGGCGTTGCAATGTCAGGTCGGTGATGCCCTGAAGACCATATTGGATGTCTCTCCCAAGGATGGTCCTGATTTGACACCCGTGAGCGTTATCTGATTTACATATTGTGACCATCTCACAGCGGCTTCAGGCTGGTTTGAACGTCAAGTTACTTCGTCCGAAAGACGACCCAGGAACTGAGAAGTTTCTCGATTACTTCTACAAGAGATGTATAGAACTGCTCTTCAAACCATTCAGCGACATCCCTGATTTCAAGACCCAGACTGGTTCGTTTCTACCTAATGTGTAGATCACGTTTCGTGACTGATTCACTGTTCGTAGAGCCAGTGCTGAGGCTTTCGCGCGAGAAGACTAATCTTTACCTATACTTATGCGACTTAGTATGCAACTTTGCTCAACAGCATGGCTTCCGCATTCACTTTTCCATGCTTTCCTCCCACATCTCTGCTCGTATGGCCTCATTCTTAAAAGCCCGGGACAAACACTTACGCCTGGGTACATCTCTCGTTCATATCGTGTAGTATTTATACTGACAGGAGAGCGCAGCTGCCTTTCGCTTTTTCCGAATATGCCTCAAGGTCAACAACCCAAATTTCATGATCCACCTTATGAAACTAGACGTATTCAAACCGATCCTGGATCTCACGATACAGGAGTCTCGGCGGGATAGTTTACTAAGTGCCTCGTGTCAGGAGTTCTTTGAACATATGCGTCGTGTGCGTCATTTCCTCGTTCTTCTTTCGTTTAGCTGATTATATGGTATAGGAAAATATTAAAGACCCAATTAATCACTGCATGACGAAGCACGAATCATTGGTACGACAACTAGCCACATCGCCGCTCAGTGGTCACAGGTTCATGTCCTTCATTCGACGGTGGGAGATCAACGTCGAACCTCCTCCCAAAGAGGAGTCACAACCAGTCAAGTACGTACTTATTGTCTGACGTACAGGCCGTTACTCATTCTCGTCATAGGAGTCTTCGAGATCCCCGACATATGGGCCGAAATATTGACGTGGAGGAAGAAGATTACTTCAATGCTGAGGATGAAGAAAGCGATAACCACACGCCCTCGATCTCTCCTCAAGTCGGAAGCCGTGATCCATATGACGAAAACCCTCCATTTATCTCTCCTCATTTACGCGGGCGCTCGTCATCACCTGTGCATACCACATTGAAACGAAAGCGACGTGGTGCTATGGTTGGGAAAGGCTTCCGTCCACAAACACTTGCACTTCCTCGCACTCCGCCGTTGAAATCTCTAGTGGATTATCGCGACGAGGATGAGGAAGAAATTGGCCCTCCCTCGCCCAAAGTACCCTCAGTACCAATATCCAAAGCTGCTACGACAGCCAGCCAACGTAGCTCACCCCTTTCGCCTGCTGCAGACATACCACCCAGTCCCAGAATATCTCATCGACAGATTTCTTCACGCCCGCCCCCTCTTCCTCGGCGTTCCTCTTTGGATGAAGAAGACAACCTCTTGGAGTCTTTACTCCGTTCTAAATCTATTGCCCCATCTCCTTCAAATGCCCCTTCAAAGGCATCGTCCAAGCTTTCAATGCTGCCAATACGGCTTGGCGACAAGCGGAGAAGAGAGGACGATGATGATGAGCAACTAGACATTTTAGCAAATAAGCCAAAACGACCTGATCTAGGTTCACGGAAGGAGCCTGAACCCTCGAGCGGTAGAATAAATGCGGTGAAGCCTGGGGAGGATCCACCAAAAAAGTTCAAGCTTGCATTACGAAGTATTGTGACTGCAGCATCCGCAACCCTTGACACCTGTACCTTCAGAACCTGGTGTAAAAGACGGGGATACTGGTTAGCTAGTTGTCTCTCCTGTGTTTATAGATGGTACATTCGTTAATTTTATTCGAGGGAACACGAAATAAACACTACGTTGTTTGAGCGCAAACGAGGCTACATAAAGTCTGGAAAATGCGGGACATGCTATAGCCTATTGGAATGCTTTGGGCTCATGGAGCGCCTCAAACGATATCCCACACCTCGATCCTCTTCATCCATCTATGAGCGACACGTACAGGCCGCTTGCAAACCATCCGACCTGTGCAGCCATCGAATAAGATGTCTCTTGCCGAGATACCATCAACCGGAAGTGGACATGGAACCACACGTATTGTTGCTCGCGCCCTCCTAGCAGCTTGTGCCTCTTCCATGCTATCCTCGTCACCGGACGCAAAGTCGGTGTATCGTAGAGATGCTGCGGTAGTTCGTACCAGCGATGTGATCTCCCGACGCTTCTTTAACCTCTCCCCAGTTCCCTCTCCAAGCATGACGGAGATGAACTCGGCTTCAGGAGGTTGTGGCGAACGAATGCTCAGCGCAGCTCGTACGCGGAACCTAGGCATTAAAGATGTTTCTGTGACTTCTTCAGGATAGAAAACGAAGCCCTTCGTTGATCCATTGAATGAAGAGTCCATGACTACTGTAGGTGGCGTCGGATCCGCAGGATGGATATGAGAGCCCAATATCCTAGTGGCGATGCCCCCGCTGGAGGGACTGTCCCGGGGCAGCAAAGTCAGCCGCACGAGACCAAGGAACGTTTTGTGGTCATCCGTACGATTATGGAAAGAGGCAGTGATTGTGACGCCTTCGTCATCATGATAGCCCCCTTCGCCACTGGCGGCAGGACGAGGATAAGGAAACATGGGGTCGTGAACAATGACTACATTGGATAGCTTGCTACCAACAACACCCTCGTGGCTACGTTGCAGGCGGCCTGTAGACGTATTTGGATCAAAATCGTTAGCCGGGCCACGTAGTTTGCATTCAATGTGCTCGTTGGGTAGGGAGGGAGGAATTTCATATGCTTCAACCAATGTGTGAGTCGATGATGCGCGCAGCAACAATAAGTGTGAGGTGCACGAAAGCATAGATTCGACTGGACTCGGTGAAGCAGCATCCTGACAGATTAGTGATCAGCCAAACTGTGCACAGACATAGACATGTGCTTTACATCGTGTGTCACAGTAAATGTTGTGAATGTTTCAATGTCAAGGCAAAGAATATGATCACTCTTGGGTCCTGGGCTTCTGAAAGTACCACCTCGTGCGTACTTGATGGCAATTAGCCTCGGACCAAGCGATACCTCTCGAAGACTAGATAGATGCATGTCATGCCTTGTAAAAACTTCTTGAAGCGCGACGTGTAACTGAGAGCCTTTTGAGCTGACACGGAACTGAAACACCTTCCTGTATCAAAACCGACGTTAAATTCCACCGATATAAAACCAAAAAAACAGCGACAGACAGTGCAAAGAAATTCTCCACCAAAATTACAAATGCAACACGTTCTCCGTTCGTTCGCGTGCTTTGGACGCAACGGAGGTCAAAAATCATACCGGAGGTTGTGTACAACACAGTTGAATGTTTAGCATAGAGCTGCAGGGGTACTTCTTCGGCTGAGTCATTTCCTTTGTCTGCATCCAGGTCAAAGCACCTGACAGGTGCCTCTGAAGAGCAGATGCTGGTGACAATCAACCAACGGCTGAAAACGAGGCCGTAAGGAGTGTGATTCCCGGTAGCATCCGGATAGAGTTCGACTGTTCGTCTGCGAGCAACTCCAGGCAGTGGAAGCTCTTTGTTGCCGAAATTCAGTGTTCGGGCATTATATCTCTTACTATCCATGGCCATCCTCCCATCTCGTGGGCCATTTGAGCACCAGCGATCGAATTTCTCACTTGAAGTTAGCCACGACTGAAGATAACTTGCAGAGAAGGTGGACAACAATGCGGGAATACGTGGACGTGAGGAAGTACGGTAGATATGAAACCAGGTTGCGTCACGGAGCACGGTCGACCTGAGTGTCTTGGACACCTTGTGGATTTCTTTCAATCAAAGCCACGGGTGACAGAATGCGAAACAAAACCATACCCTTTGCAACCTAACAATATCTGTCACCGATAGGTAGCTGAAAATATGGTAGAGTAAATCTCCTGGCAGTGTCTCAAATGAGATCACAGCTTGAATCATCTCGAAAGAAGAACATGACAGCTGTTTTCCGTTCGGTCGGAAAGCCTTGCGCACTGAGGAGATGGAAATGTGCATGATGATGTTCACATGAAACAATGTTGCAACTTGTGGAAACAAGGCTTCTCATGCGTCAAGCGTGCGGAAGTGTCAATACGCAGTAAGCACCGCATGGAGAGCACGATGTTCTAGAGTCTAGACGTCCAGCTTCCGGATCAAAATCGTGCTAGAAATGGTTTGGATGAAATCGTGGCATCCTGTGAAATCGAATACCATCAGTTTCGAGCTGTGATCTCTAAAATACTCCCTTCCCAAGAACTTGAAGCAGCCTGAGCATGTGGAACAGTTCGCTGCGTTTCATGTCCATGCAATGGATCTGCTGGAGTGACATCAAAAGATTCAAAAATATTTGTGGACTACAAAGTAAACGTGGGTGGGAAACTAATCTTTGCCTGCGGCAGTACCCGACGTCCCGCCACAAAATCCCTGTACATTTGCATTACGGACCTACAACGTTGCACTGGTAGCAAACGGAGAGTTCGATCTATGAAAAATAAATGAAGGCATCTATATCAGTACGTGGATCATATGTGTGGTATCATAGAAATCTTGGCGAAATTCCAAATTAACGGGGCTCTGTCCGAATCAGCTATTTAGATCCACAAGCACTGTCACAAGGGTCAAGGGATGGATATGCAAGCCCAACGACCTGACCACGATCCCTCCGGTGGCAACGGTTTGATAACGTAGAGATAACCTCTGAAGAGCCAGGAATGTCCTAGACCTCTGTGAATGTCGCACGATGAATCACGATTGCGATGCCTTCGTGTTCGTAGTCGCTCACTTCTGGGAGGGAAGGAGTCGGAACATGGCATCGTAGCATCAGCTCATAGCTGTGCACTGCACAACTCATCGATCAATTATCCATGGCGGTGCCGCAAATCGATCCCTGTTGCCGGTTTTATTGTACACGTGAAGTCTCGAAATGCATGTAGCGGAGATGACGGAATCTCGACTGCCTTGGTTACGTTGTGAGCCGGAGAGAGGAGTCCATGATGCGTGTAAAACGATGGAGGCGCTAGGTATACGAAATTATGGATCGCATCAGGACAAGTGACAGTATTTCTTGCGATGAACTGAGTATTCGGCATGTTATCTTCTAGTGAAGTCGCTCTTGCAACTCACTCGCGCCCGACGTCACCTCAATCGCGGGATAATAATTTTGGCAAGTAGCCTTGAATCAAAGGTACTTTCCTGGGGTTCGACCAGGTCACAATGACTTGGAGTTTGACACTCGGCTAGAGTATGAAATATTATCGTCAGCAGGAGTTCATGCGCAGTGCAACGAGACCAACAGATTCATCGTAGAGGTTTGTCATTATTGCAGCATATGCAATACATTCACCAATAAGTAATCCGTGTGCGCTTCAGCGCACCGGAATTGGAAATCTCCACGTAGATTTGTAGAGGGTCCCTTGGATCTTCAGACCTTTGGAAGGCTTATTTCATCTTCTTTTCATCGTAACCAGTCGTAATATAGATTATGATACCATATCAGCATCCTTGGCAGAATGATGAATGCAAGATAAGCAAACATGGGCGCAAGATGCACTATCATACGGTCATTGACAATGACGATGACGAACGAACGAAGTCCTTGAAATCATGCGGTGAAAATTGAAATTGATTTCAAATGAAGATAGACACAGTATACTTACACACATGACTAGTGTTCCTATTGCCTAAGGCCTCGGTGGAAGCTGATTGGCAATTTGGCACCGCTCTGCACCAAGTTCGCGGTTGCGCCATGGAGTATACCAACCAAGCTACAGAGTAAACTGTGGGTCCGTAGTGTCGGAATACGCTAGAGACCGTGCCGGTCATCCTTTGCTCCAATTCATCTTTTGGTCGTGCACAATCATTGGAGCCAGCTAGTAAAAGGGGTAAAACCTTTGCCTGACTTCGCACTTCATTCTCGCAAGTCTGAGCGAGTCTGAAATTCTCAAGGGAGCCCAGTTTCATTCTAGCCTAGTCCTTTTGCATGACTGACCTGAACCAAAACAGCTGCCGCAATAACTTGAGATCAGCACTGGCTCACCCGTTCCGATACCCGACGACTACTTACAGTTCCTAGCATGTAGACACAAGTTAAAGTTTAGGAACAAGAACAGCCAACTCGGTGAACATTTCCCCTATTTTCTAAAATGTTGGTTATTCCTGAAGTAATTCTGTCAGCAACTTGGAGCACAGCCTGCCCGCAGTGGCGGTCGGTACGTCATTCCGATACGGTGCGGCGGTCGGGGGAAACGCTGGGAAATGTTATGCAAGTCGCGCCAGACTTCAGGGGCAGCAATAAATGACCCCGCGATTTTGACAGTTCCAAATGCTCGAGTCCTCGAGGTGACAGCTGGTGGCTACTGACAGTCCTAGGATTGGAAATTATTATATCCAATTGTCTGTCACCGCAATATTTCCTTCATTGCCAAGTTATTGTGTGCATATTGATATCAGCGTATGAAGATTCCGATAATATTAATGCGGCTGTCATTCATCGCAGCAGAGTGCGGGGAACTTGAAAGCGAACAAGCCGCATAAACTTTGCAAAAATCTGTTTACTTTCGGCTGTCCAATAGCAGAACGAACTCAGCTTCGTGCGGATGGCCCGAGAATTTCAAAAGACTTACCTACGGAGAGATGTCCAGGGATGAAATTTTGGACGCATGTAGTAGCAATGGAAAACTGTACCATGATTGGCTAGCTGTGCCTGCACCCAAATGTTATGCCCACATTAATTACCGTGAATGACCGTAAACCTGGAACCTCCTGGCTCCTCCTGGTCATGGGTAAAAATAGTGGAGGTTCGCGTTACTCAGGTGACCCACCGACTCGGACATCCACCGAAGTTAGTTAGCGGAGTATGTTAAGCAACTTGATGAGTTCGAGATCAATCTTCGTCAGCGCCACGGTCAGTACTAGTGCAACTTGGTCGATTCCTCGTCTTCACTTCTTCATCGAACCATTAGTTCTTTCGTTGTAGCGTGGCTCATTTCCAGCGAGCAGCTAAACGCGAGCGGTCCGTATGACGACCCGAGTGTCGCTACAGGCACGAGGTAATTAGACCGGTTTCAATTAGAAGGTTGACGTTCAGTAACACTCCATTTTGGACGTGGCATGAAAGCAAAACCCCAACCGATATTCACCCGCACATAATCAAAAAAAAAATCAAAATTTTATAGCTTGCGTCTCGACGTTGGTAAGATAATATATGTTACAGTGAAATTATGGTTGACGATTCATATATGCAATCATCGTCTTTCTATACAGTCAACTATAACGCTATCCAGCCTTACCCTTGGCGCGTGAGCAAATATCTGGCAGATCATAGCCAAATCGTAGCCTGAACAGTTAGTCCTATCGACACTCCGCTTCCTCGACCAAATTTATGGTATTACTCATCGTTATACCCGCATCTGTGAAGATTCAAATTTCAAGTCATCTGAAGACATCGAGCCGACAAAAATTCGTCTCGCCAGGCCCCTCATACCAAAACTTCTACGGCGGAGCCACTAACTTGCACACGCTGTCAAGCAGGACTGTGCTGGGAATTGGGAAAACACTATGGACCTCGACCCTGCATAACGACCGGAGCCCATGGACGTTGAATATTGGAGTTTGCTGAGTTCTTAATAAACGGTGGCACTTCGTTTGGCAGATCTTGACGAGGAACTGGCTTTCGATTCGATGCGAGCGGGCCGGGTACGGACCGTGGGCTTCGTAGGCGAAGGGGGTCACCAACCTGGCCTGAGCCCATGTAGTTCTCCGAGCAGGGGAATATAGGAGAATATGGTCCCCGTGCTGTGCGAGGAAGACGAACCTACTGACAGCACAGAAATACACACACGAAGTTCTGGTGGACGTATGTAGGGATACTAAGATCCACGACCCTGACAAGGGTGACATTGACAAGACACGTGAGCCCTCGAAGCGTCGTCTGAGACTGAATCTGCATTCCCGACGAGAAGAGCAGAAGTCCGAAGAACAAGTGCTTCGCTGGCAAAAAAAATCAATTGGGGATGCTATTAGGGCGGTTTCGGCGTGTCACACCTGCTCAGAGCGATGGTATGGCGGCCGGTCACACGAATGTTTCAAAGAAGACAAGCTTTGTTTGATGGGGTGACAACTTGAACAACGACTCCAAGTCCCAGCGCTTGCACAGGTGACAGCCGAGGATTTGAATGGAGCATACTCGGACTCCCTCCATGTTGCCACGTAGTTAGTACGTATTGCGCTTAAACATGAGTCAGACGGCGGCCGCTTTGGCGCTCTTGGTGCTTGGAGTTCGCAAATGAGAATTCAATTCAATAGGGTAACGTTGACTTTCATGACGCTAGGCATACATTAAGAAACATTTTACTTACCTTATGCGAAGCGTGCATTCTAGGATGGTGCTTCTGGCGCGCCTCATGTTCGCCCATCATGTGCCATCTTGGAGTCAAGACTGAATAGGAATATGACGCTTTGCAGCTTGGCGCAAAGGGGATGAGTGGGTTTCCTAGCGGGCGTGCCTCCCGAAGTAGCAGGTTAATGAAGGGGCGTGGTCCAGCATCATGGTACTCAAGAACGTTATCAATTTACAGCAATTTGCCTCTCCAGGCTAACCTAGTGCTTGTCGTTGCTAAGCGCGGTTGAGTCAACCTTAACTTGTTGGCGGACATGAATTTTCGAATGGTGCCACAGGTGCAAAGCAAAAAATTCATATTCCTGCGTCTGAAATTCGAGAAAAAGGTTCTAAGTAGGTATACTAACTAACAATGGCGTTATACAAGTACACTCCCTTTCTTCTTCCATGCACATTCGGCAGTCATTCATATTGGTAAGAGGGGTATCTATCATCGAGACGACATACAGAGCGCGGTATGGCTGGTAGGGTATGGTTCATGGGGCGATATGTATATGAGCAATATAGACATAGTCGACAGGGTTGGATGCGAGGCGGGAAATATAGGATACAGGATATATGTCGGAATATAGATACCGTTTTGCCCGCGTCTTTGTCGGTCGCCGTTTTACGACGAGGTGAATAATTAAATAGGCCGTGAAATCGAGCTCAAGATGGCGATGTGCGAATTGGATTGTAAAACGGAATAAATACCAAGATCCAAACGAGCGTGATAATCAGGAAGGCATGAAAACACGTGTCTCGAGCCGTCCCCTCAGGATGACAGTGGCTCTGCTACTGTGGGTACAGGCGATGAAGTCATCATTTGAGGTGACGAAATCTGCATCTGCGTGATCTGCGGCGATTTTTCGGCGGGCGCTTCAGATGTAGGACCCTGCAGGGGAGCTAGTGACTGCGGTGGAATATGTGGCGAGGCAAACTGCACTTGGCGTGGCTGCTCACAGAGCCTAGGCATTGACCCCCGACGCAACATTTCCTGTCCCTGGTACGAGACTGGAGGCTGTGAGAAGTAACCCGGAGCAGTTACTGACTTCCTAGGCGCTTGCTGTTGAAAAGACGCAATGTCTGTCAACGGGGCGTTAGGGAGACGAATTGGAGCCTGAGGGCCGGCATCGATAGGCGGGCTCTGCGAACTGCGAGGAATGGGGAACGTTGCAATGGAAGGCGATGAATAGCTGGAAGGGGGACCGGAGATAGAGCCAGGGGTGGGAGGCTGTGAAGAATACACCGACACTGTAAAATTGTTGGCACGTGCTTAACAACGCGTAAGAAAGAATGAAACTTACCAGCATCATCCCAATCACTGACTGCGCCACCACTCGATGCGGTGCTCGAAACGGAGCTACGCCTCGCCAGACCGAACTCTCGCGGCTCCTTCTTGATCTGGGGTGAACCAGCTAGAGGAGTAGGTTTTTGGACCTTTTTCTCGCCAGGTTTACGCGTCTTTCCACCTGCCCTGAGTTCATCAAAGCGGAGGGGACGTGGACGTAAATGGGTGCGTTCATACAGACCACATTTGTTGCAGACGATCTTGCCAGGATTTAGAGTGGAGCGACGCCATGAAGGCGGCTCTGTGGTATGGCAATTAAAACAACGCCTCCTGAGGTACTGTGTCTCTTTGCTAGCAGCATCATCGGTGTGTTGAATTGGAACTGAAGCACCAGCTCCGGGAGGGAGGAAACCAGGATGGTGATGACCGTGAAGAGAATGTGCTGGGAAACCCAATTGGGAAGGAACAATGAGGGGGGTGTCCTCTAGTTTAATTGACTGAGGATCGTTGGGGTGACGGGATTCAGATGGATCGGGGGACATTGTGAGAGGCTCATTGTACATGGACGGGTATTGGTCATAAAATTGGGGGTGGTGAGGTATATGATGTTGGGGGAGATCATGTCTGACGTAAGGAAAAGTGGCGCGACGAAATGTATGGTGATCGGGCTGGCGCAAGTGTATTTGCTGCTGCTGCTGCTGTTGTTGCTGCTGTTGCTGTTGCTGCCGCTGCCATTCATTGTAGTGCGCGTGATCGTCAATATACGCTTCACTCTGGTAATGTTCAGAGGGTTCCGAGTCGTACAACTCGCAGAGGAGGGAACCTCGTGACTGTGGATAATTGTTGTAGTTGGGTTGGGAAACCCAAGAATCGTTTTGGATCATTGATCCTACGTCGGATGGAAGATATGAGTCTTCTTGAAATATTGTTGGAACAGTATGGATCGGATGTTTGAAGTCGTGAGGATGAATGAGTTCAACGGATTGAGGAGATGGAGTACGAGGAGTTGAAGATGATTCGGAGTATGGTGGTGATGAGTCGGGGTATGGAGATGCGTAGGTTGCAAAATCCATGACAGAGGATTGAAAGAAGAAAAAAAGAGTTTAGAATAGTGAAGACACAAGACAAAGAATCGGTAAAATGCAAGGACCCTACGGGTAAATTATAAGAAGAAGGTCCATGCAGTGTTCAAATTTGGACTAGAGCAACCTCCTCTCTCCCAGATTTTGGTTACTCTTTCTTTCTAGCCCGTTCCACTATCTCGGTGCTTCCGGAACTTCCCGTTAAGATTCAGATTCTTCCGGTAGATCTCTTATCGCACACCAAATATAATCAAATATAATCCAAATACAAACAATCCATCCCATATTACGTCCATTCAATTCCCACGCACAGCATACGAACTCTTCACAATAAATTTGTACATTTTTAACAATTTTTAACTTGTGAGTAGCGCCCCGTCGGAACTGAGCCTTTGTCTCACTTCGCTGGCCTTCTCTCATTGGTCACTGCCCTCCGTGCCGACATCCTGCCGTCCTGTGTTCCTGTCTTTTGTACCACTTTTACTTATTTAAGCCCTTTTGTCTCACGCTTCCCCTCACCCTCCGCCAGTTTCGCAAGTCAAACCCCGTCCCTCGCATCCCTGAACAGTCCGTTCAGAGAGTGAGTCAAATGCTTCTACTTTCAGACCACCGTACACATCCAAATTAGGAAGTCTTCTTGATCGATCCTCCTACCGTACCTGCAGTTGTGACTCATCCTGTGCTTACCTTTATTCTTCTTTTTGACAAAAACTTATCCCACTACATAGTTCACTGCCACAATATACTTCCTCCTGCCACTTCCCCGTGCCTATTTGCGAGTGGCCGCCTGCGCAGCTGAGCTCTATTATTATTATTATTAGTTCCCACTCACAGTGCTTCGTATCTAAATATGGAACTTGCTTTGCTGGTCCTACTTCCAGTACTGTATATCCACCTATCTCCTCCATTCCTGTGGGGCAACTGTCGCGCTTGCAACTTCGAAGCCCTTCCTTTGACATTTTTCTTGTCCACGTCCGACGTTCATCGAGATAATTCACAGCAAATCCCACTTCCATATCCTTTTTCGTCCCGCCTCCGCTAGCAAGCACTGAGTACTGATGCGGAATCAAAATCATAAATGAAATACCCGCGGTCTAAACCTGTGATAGTTTAAGCCTCTCACTGTCTTTTCCTCTTGAGAACACCGCTCCGAGGTGCTGCGGCTCAGGACCTGGTCTCAACCTCCCCTCGACAACGACTCAAACTTTCCAATGTTTTCCCGAATCTTTCTCGTCCGCGGGCCGTGCATGACTTCAGATGAAACTCCGGTATCTTACTCAGCTTCCGAGCTGCCCCTGTTGCGATCGTCCGCATTCACCATGTGTAGATTGTACACCGAAACTCATTCAAGGAAGATCAAGGTTCGAGGTCGAATTGGATTTGGATGAAGCAGTTTCGTCACGCGTCATAGCCCGCTCGCACGTTGCCTCAATTCAGCATCATCCCAACGCCCTCCATCATTCCTGTGCTAGCGCTACACCGGAAAGGACAATCGAACATCCTGCCACATGCACCTATCGATGCTGTGTTTACTCTTTGGGCCTGATGGTTCGACGGAATTACAGCACTGTCACGGCATTACCCCCAAGCTTGGTCCATGTGATCATCTCTGCATTGGCTATGCTTGCGATGCAGTATTGTTGTGCTGACGTGGGGTGTATCTTTGTCGGTTTCTTTCCAGGTGTCCAATTTTCTTCGGATTGGGTATCTGTGGCCCGAAATTTAATATCCCACGTAATAATGCTTGTATTTTAAGTTCCCAATAAAACACTCTATTCATCTTACTGGTATCTCTAACTTTTAGCAACCGAAGATGTACCAGAAGCTCTGTCGTCGATGGAAAGGTTTTTGTTGCCTGGTTAATATTGCACCCATGTGGAGCAATTATGCATTATAGAGACACAGACAGTCGGTGTGCATTCAAGACACAGCGCGCGAATCTCGCACTATGCTTTGCTTACTGGATCACTGATGCACAGGCTGAAGAAGGTTTCCTCGACTTTGAAACATGGGCATAGAGCGGGATAATGACATGTGCTATAATCACATCACTCGCCCCATGAGAAGCAACTCCATGATTTTCATCTTTCCATTACATACATTAAACTGTGCGCCACGCAGACGGAGATGAATCAATTCCCCACTGCGGGTTGTGTGTCAGATGGTGTCCTGCCCATTGATTTGAATGCCAGCCACGCCGCCGACAGTGTAGTCCAGATGACGTATTTTTGTCTGCAGGTTTTGAACTCTGCTTTAGCGCCTTTCTTAAGCTTATCACGTTGCACATTACATTGACTCCGCTGTCAAAAAAGCTATGTGCAGTTGGTCCACACACATGGGGTCACGTACTCAATATAAACGGAGACGGGGAGTGTGGACCCTATTGTCGCGCAATTGAGTTGAGTTAAAGCCGGGTCATTCTCGCGCCACCTCATAGGTAGTTCACTAGCATAGGTACTAGCGGCCACAATTATCTGTCATTCACTTGCCACGATTAAATGAACGGCCAGTCGCTAGTCTCCCCGAACCCCTAGAGGAATGAAGACGAACGTTCCCTCCAGCACAAACCCTTCTTTGAGCCCTCCGTTTCCTAGGCCGCCCACTTCTATCTACGTCTATTCGGTGCCACTCACCCTACTCCACGTTTCCCGAAGCTTGGTATTGGTTTACTGAGTTGATTCGGGTTGTTCCGCAACACGAGGACTAATATGGGCATCGGACACTCAATGTGCCTTTCTCTCTTTCGCTATTGCCCAAAGGGGGCGCTCGTCGCTGCACTTTTATGGGAAGACTATCATGTGAGTCCAGCCGAGTGGTAGCTCCTTCGCTTCGAGCACGCCGATGGCAGCGGATGACTAGCGACTCCACAGCCCAACCTCCTATCGTTAGCTATTGGAAGAGGGGGGGAGCAAGGCGCCAGGGCATCATGAGGTCGCCGCGGCTTGCAATTAACTGGTGACTTAGTACCCCTTTCTATTCATAACCTTGACAGTGACACAAGCTACCTCATGCATCATCTTGACGTAGCGGATGCACTCCGGTATTCAAAGTCTTATCAAGAGCACTCTGCTAGCGTGCTACCCATTGCAAGGACTTCTTCCCAAGATTCGATTGCGCGGTGCCGCTCATATGGATAGTATATTATCGAACCCGAAGCATATCGGTGTCTTCGGCAGGCCGCGACGCACGCTTCCCCTCCTCACATCGGTAAATTCCGTATCTTCACATCTTTCACCCGCGAACCACAGTTTTCTGGGCAGGTTCGCCTCTTTCTATCTCTCAAACGAAGTCCTACGGTGACCTGAAATTATCCGGAGGCACGCCGTGAGCACTTTGTACGTATTGGCAACAGGGCGCAGGGAATATGGGCACTTATGCACGGTGGTACATTTCTGGGTGATCCGTTTATGTCTGCGCTGAGATTTCGGGACAGTGCGGATGAAAAGAAGTGATTCTTCTTCCTGGATGAGAACTGAGCTTGAACAACTGTCCAATACAGTATTTTTTTGCAGTGGACCTTGGGACGGGTCGTTGCTAACGCCGCCGCTCGGCCCGTTTACCCCGGGCCCTGGACAGGCCCATCTAAACGCCACGAAGGCTTCTAAGACGTCTATCCCCAGCTATCCATTGTGCAGAGCGACGTGCTACGTACAAGACATCACCGCCGGGGACGGTCCTGTGGCGGCGGCAGGGCACTTACGTTAGTTGAAAGAGACTCTGGCGGTTTGGACGCGCGCCGCCATGTCGTGATCAGGCCATAAATGGACATTTCTCGAAACAAAGAAGCTCAGACGATATGGCAAGCGTGTAACCCTCTTCTGTACATATTAAGCCACATACGAGTAATTTAACGTGCGTACTTGAACCATCGTCCTCTCTTCCTTCACTTAAATGACTCTACGGTTTTCGTGAGGTCTTCATTAGAGAACATTTGCGCCCTTGTTCTACCCGAGGTCCGTTACCGGAGGTTCGGATTTTTACTTGCGGAAGTACAGACACGGAAAGCCGATGCCAGCGAACTCGATGGCTTCATTTCATTCACACAGTTACCATCCATACACCGGCATCACCGAATTACAATCCGTTGGCTCCATGAAGCGGGAGACAGATAGACATGCAAGAGACTTGACATCACGGCATGATGTGTGTACCTATCTAACCACGACTCTTCGCAACATCGGGACATCGCAACCAGGGTGCTCTTGAAGTAAAAATATAGTTATAAACCCGTTATGGCATATTGTAATTGTAATTATTCCGGCATCGCATTCAGGAGCCCTAATATGAATTGGTCCGTTGTGGGTCAAGAGTGGGACGCGAGTTTCGTACGATCAATAATTATGAGCAACGACAATTAGCTGGCTGTGTATAATTCAGCCGGCTTCCATTTCTTAGAGTTTGCAAGAGCTTCTCCTATGCAGCTTTAAGCTCCGGCTTCTATTGTGTTTGGCTCAAGGATTAATATCACCAGACAAGGAGACTAAATCAAACAAGGTAAGCAGAACAAACAACCCAGCTGAGCCAATGGAAGCCGAGAAGGGTCACTTGCAGATCATCCACCTCCTTCCAACATCCGGCTGCGGGAGGACTCGTCACCGAGAACGGCAAGTCCAAAATATTTTTGCGCCACAATAAGGATGTCGGTGCCTGCAAACGCCACTGTAATCATGACACGTTAACAAGATGAAGCGTGGCTCGTTGAACGGGCAACCCTGACCACTAGTTGACTAGCCAGGTCATGATAGTACCTACACTTAGCATCTCACACCGTCGTAATCGCTGAATCGCAAACGGGAATTGCATGGGTGGGTACAGGCCGTTACGAGTGGCTTGTGCTGCGCATGCAAATCCGTTGTGAGAGGAGCGCTACGCCACGTGATTTTGTCAACGGGCACGTCAACGATAAGCTCTAGGCATCGCACCGAGGAAACCAAGGGAAACCTGAACGTGTAAACAGAATATAAATTGTCCACGCATAACGGGTACGCCGGCGGCACGGTAGTTTGCGATCTGGGAAGCTTCGTCTTGCAATTTTACTTCGTGAGACTGCGTCAGACAGAGCTTAAAACGCGGGAAATTCAGATGGGCTGACAGCGCTTATTGATGCAGGAGGGATGATTCCTACTGAGGAGTCGAGCGCCTGGCACATGCTTCTAACGTGACATGGATAGCTCCGAAATCGGGAATACAGTGTTGCCACAGGTCATCGAGAGAAACTCAGTATGGTGCAAAAGCAGGAGGCCAAGGAACGGCCAAGTGAGAAGACAAGCGAACGCACGGATTGGGGCCACGGCGAGGAGGAAATACTCGATTGTGGACGAATGCTCACACAGTAGACGCCCTGTTTGAGGACCTGTGATTTGATTTTACTTTATTGGACAGCCCGTGTCGTGAGCCCACTCTCGGTCTACTCGATTGTATCTGCGTTCTATCCTGTACTCCACTGCCACCGAACGTTGCCAGAGACGGACATAGTAAGGGAAAGCCAGAAATGGTGAGGTACGTGTGGCCATAGTGTGGATCATAGGAATCTCCGATCTTATCGCCAAAGAAAGGACAACTTTAAATGCTTCACAATTTTGTGAGGACGAGGTAGCAGCTGTAGGTACAGTGCAAGTCTTCCTGTAGTCCACATCAGATTCATTAATACGACAGAAGTGACGAGGCAGAACCACGTTCAAAACGCTGTTGCAGATAGCCCGGTATTGGCTGCCCCGAAGCATATGGCAACTTCTTTGCCCAAGCCAAGGCGATGCGAAGAGGAATGTGAGGGGGGCAAGGTCTATTTCTTCCGGCCCTTACGGCCAGGACCAGACGCAGGAGGACCCATCTTTCTAAGGCAGTCATCACAGAACCAACTCTCAGGGAGTGGTTGCTTGAGGCTGACGCAAGGGAGGTGAAACTACAAATGTGTCAGATTATGATTACCAAAACATGAAGTATAGACTTACCCATTGATACGGGCAATCTGGATTGTCACACGCGATCATTTCTCCATAACTCAACTTCTGACAGAAACAGTACAGTTCCTTATCTTCACCATCTTCACCCTCTTCACCATCACCTTCTTCTGCTTCTTCTGCACCTTGAGTTTCATCTCCATAATCAAAATCGAAGTCCTCAGCCTCAGATGAAGCCCCCCGTCTTCTCCGGCGACCCCGAGTAGATGGAACATAGGCAGATGGTGCAGGTGATGGCAGTTTGATAGAGCCCTGCGTTGCCATCAATCTCCGTTCTTAGATCTGACGTTTAGCACTAAAGTTAATGGCATAAGCGCGAACTTACTTTTGAATGCATTGTCTTCCCCAGTCACCGAAGCGCGCCCTCCGACAGAAGCCATACTTCCCGAGCCACCTGCCAGAGGCGTGGCGGTACCGCCAGCGAACGCATTTCGCAAGCTTTCATTGATTTGAGCGGCTGGATTGCGTCCTCCAAGTACATAGCCAGCAGTGCCACTACCAAGTCCTGATACAGAGACTGGAGTCGAAGCTGCGGCACCAGCGAAAACAGATGCTGGATCTGCTTCTCCTTGTAGAACAAGGACACGACCCAAGTCATATTCTAACCGAGCCCGCTTCCTGGATAGTAGGTCAACGATACGAGAGGCCAGAGCAATTTTCGCGTCTGAAAGCGCTGAAAGTTTCTCCTGAGCATCCCTCAGTTTCTCAATTGGTGGAGCTGGTGCCCCACCCTTCTCTTTGGAGGCAGGGTCTGTACCGTCCGATCGTAGGGAATATCGCATATATTTATGAGCATCTTTGGCTAGATCATTCTGAATGTCTTTAAATATAAATGAACATTTCGTCAGAGTCTGTGATATTATAGCTACATACCTTGAGAATCGGTCTCTTTCGAGCGAAGCTCTTGCAGAAGAAATTGTACTTCGCTAGGTAAGTTATCAAGGGCTAATTATTGAGTCTCTTAAGCTTGGCGAACACCATGAACTGTGAGGTTGGCTCACTCATTATGAACTCCGACGCTATCGTGACAGCTTCCTCCAAATTTTGAACGCTCGCAGTGCTCATGGTCTCCACGTTCTAAGATTATCAGTTGTCAGTCGTTGGTAGTTTGAGCTGAAGGTGTGCTAGCTAGAATGACAAACCACGAATTTCGGGATTATGTAATGAAAGTAAGTAGACTGTCATTTCCGACTCGAGTCATTCAAGCTTGGAACTGTCCAAATAATAATATTTGGGTTGACGTCGAACGTTCGCAGCTGTTCACAGATTCGCAGATTCACAGGTTCTGTCAGCAATAAGGTCATAGAATAATGGAAGCATAGTGCTAACCATACCAAATTTGCCCTAGTGCAGACGTTGATTTTATGTCCAGGATCCTGTACCACCGATAAGATCAAACTTGTACTCATCTCCCCTATCCAGACCTGTATAGACAGTCGTTCCTTCCAATACTAATAATGGGATCAAGCATCACTTTGCCGATAGGTACCTCGCTTGTCCAATGAGAACTTTCGCACGTTGTGCGGGTCTTCTCTGTTGTCTGTGCGTCGAGTCTGTCATGGCAAGTACTCGGTACTGATCAAATACACGAAGAAGATTCTACACTCTCATGCAAGTATCGATTCCTCACAAAAATACAGCAATCGCGAATCTACGATGAACATGTATTAATTTTGGTGAAGTTCTATGTCATCGACTTTCCGCTGACACAATGTCAAAGCCTTTCGTGGGTCCAAATGCTTTCACAGGATGAAACTTTTAGGATGATTGACACAAGATTGATACTCTAAATATGCCATTTTAACGACCGCATGACGGCGTCGGCCATGATAATCACGAGGATAGTATAATGGCTTTACTAGATGTGGTGCCGCGTCGAAGGTAAGCTAATATCATCTTTCAATATTTTAACACAGACGCTCACTGACCTCATCTATCTTGCAGATGTTTAATCACAATGCACCCGCTTCGGCAACAGCGCGGGAAGTGCGGCTGCGCATATCTATGACATACAACGGACGAATACTCCGCTATCGTCGGGTCCCTCTGATGCCACCATGGCGGATACGGTGGAGTGCTGAAGTAACCATCCAGTAAAAATATGCACGCCCATTCCCGAATCAAGTCTGCGAAGCATAGAGAGATACCGATGAGTGTTCTAATCATATCAGCAAATGGGATGGCTGTAATAACGCGCCTTAGGGCACATTTCTACCTTGAGAAATCGTTCATATGCATTCATGGTTATCTCTGGCTATCCATAATGAAGTCAGTGACGAGATGCTGTCCACTGCGATGAAACTGACGACGATGCTGTGTTTAATGTGCAAAAAGTTATTCTATTCCTCCTTATCACCGCATATTGATCGAGCAGGTATCTGCACTTAGTCACAGATCATCCACCATTCTACATCATTGGACTGCGATGTCACCGTGGTCAATTCCTTACTGAGTGCATCATTGCTATCGAACTCTGTATGTCGCCGTTGAATTAGAGTCCGTCGGGGGATGTCTAAGCTGGTTCGAACGCCTCTCATCCACTTTCGTCTTCCAATAATTGTTGGCCCTGTAGGAAGTTTTGTACTGCCCCAAGCTCTCCGTCCCAACATTCCCAGCAGATGGGTGGACGTAGACTGGTATCATGTCGACTTGTGTCATAGACGGAATATTGATGGTCTCGAGTGCAGTCTTCGGTTTCAACACTCAAGTAAGATGCAGTTACCGTACCTTCCGAATTTCATTGACGTCAAGAGAGTTCACTTGCGTTTCACCACGCGCACGCGAAACTCAGTTGGTCACACATCTAGATCCGAGCCTCATGCACATGCTTTGAGAAGGTTCTTGATGACCGGGAGCTAATGCATATGACCTGCTTCCAAATGGCATGTATGACAAATGTCTACAACGATGACTAGGCGGTGGACAACTTGTCTTGATAAAGAAAATATTATAGCGCTAACCTGAGAGCCGTACAACGCTCCTTAGCATATCCGGGCACTCCCCACAGGGCTAAATTATCCTAGGGCATGACCCTATGCGGAGGACGCTTAGCGCTCTTGGGGGAAAGCGGCTGTGCGGCGAGCCGGTAGCCCTGAACAGCGCGCTCTCATCGTAATCGGGAGCGTGCCACCGGAGGTTGCTAGATAGCAAGGAACCCGGTGGAAGCGAAGATGAGGGGGACTGGTTAGCCACTGCGAGAGAATGTCGTAGACACCGTATCCAGCTACAGGTTGAGTATTATGATAGAAATCTAGGTCGGTTGCGTGACTTTCACCGCAAAACGTTCCTGTGGTGCCTCTCAACGTTCTTTCACCTCAATCCGACAGCTTCACGAGGACGTAACTCTTCGGATGAAAATCGCCGTGTGCATGAGACGCCTTGGACACGCGTACCTGCATGGAAACCTCCATGCGAAAAAACGGACACCCTTTTCAGTTGGCGATGACGGCAAACGTTTGTGCGTCTATCTGATATGGGTGCCTGTATACAGGTAACCGCCGCCGCCGAATTTCTGGCCATCCATAAGCCTTTCCATGTCACTGACTGCGACGAACGCGCGCTTCAAGACAGCTGCCGCGTCACCAACCTCACCTTCAGTGTCTGAGTCTCCTGCTGCAGAACAACAATCGAACAGTTGCAAGCACCTAAGAACTTCATTTAAGCGTCATTAAGCTCAAGATACCCAGGGGGCTGAGACTCCTAGTAATTATTATTGCACGACCGTTCGCAGGCGACTTCAGCTGACAGTGTAAAGAAGAATCCTGGGCGAACTTGCAGGGTTGCAAAGAAGCCCAACATAAACACCCTCATAGCATTTCACCAAGCCCGCGATAGTTCATCCATTATCGGCACTCTCAGTTCCGCGGAGTCCTTGGAATCGAGATCCTTGCATCTTGCCGTGTCCTGCTGATCAACCGAATCGACTGGTGCTGCAAAATGTGCACCCGTGCGCCGTTACAATGGTCTTAGTAAGTCACACGCACACAAGAAATGAGATGCGTGAGCCTATTTGACGGTGGCCTTATCAACTCCGAGTCAGTTTGAAATTCTTACCCCTATGGGAAGTAATTGCTGGTGTATCATGACACTGGACAACGAGAATGAAGTCACGACCTTCTGTCGTTACTCGGGGTGCTGCTGTTCGTCCATAAGCCAGTCAATACATTGTATGGCAGATCAAAGACGCTTTCTATAAAGTGTCAGTTCAGGATCATAAGTCAATTGTCACCACCCGGACTCCTAATTCGGTGCTGGAGGTTTGTTCGTTTGGTAGATATGAAAGACGTTCCTGCTAATGAAACTGTGGAGCTTAGAAGCCAGGAAATCTAGCAAGTTCGTCAGCTGCTCCTCCGTCGAAGCGACCAGGGAGAACGACCAGATGGCATGGTGGATCGATAAGTAATATGAGGTTCCAAGTTGAGACAGTGAGAATTCAATGAAACGAGCAGAGGCGTCCGAGTCTATAGGCATTCTTGACACGGCTTTTCATGCTTTTCATGTGCACCTAGTGGCTCGAGCCAATACGCGGGTTATGAGTGTAGCACTGTACACACGATTCGCGAGCAATACGATTATACGGTCTCTTCTTGCCAGGACAATAACTGTGGAAAAACAAAAATTAGTGAGTAAGAATCAAGCCACGCCGGTACTTATTTGACTTCAAGTCTGTCTGGACTTGATCGTTAACTAGATAATGGGTACTGTGCACCAGGCAGTTCATGGCATCATAGCCTGAGGAGAGTTGACAAGAAGTACACAGCCACAGCCTGAGCCTAAATGCGCGTTGCAACCTGCCCACCAGGACCCAGTGACCTCAATCAGCGCCAGCATTTTGCTCTCGAGTCCAAAGCATTATCATGTCGTTCGAGCATGCTCCAGTCACTAAAGGTTTCATGAGGCTGCTTCACTATATCAACTAGCTCACTTACCCTTTCCTACTGTGTTTCAGGTCTCATGATGGGTAGCGCATTGACGTCCATCATCGGTGGCATTTTCGATGTCAAGCACTACTTACACCTTCAGGTTCGAGTCTTGATCCGTTAACAGAGAGATTTTTTCGCTCAGCTAGCTATATTCTTGCAGCTCGTGCCCCACGTGTCACGCAACCATCAGGTATCCGAGTAAAGTCTATACATGCTTCACAAAACTGAAACTGAACTAGAACTACTTCTTCTTTACAGTATTGGCGCCTCTTGCTTCATCATACTGCGTTCTCAAATTCAAGCGATCTCCTCATTGCCGAGATTCTGCTATATGGCGTCGGTGTACATATAGAACGTCAGTTTGGAAGTGTTAAATTTGCGGTGTGTAGCAACATATCCGTTCTGATGTTGATGCACTAACCTATAACAAAGTCATTTACCGTAGCCTCTGTTCTGCTTGCGACGATATTAGAGTTTCTTACTCTCATATTGTTCCACAATATGGGAATCAACCAGATCCCATCCGGTCCATCGGCGCTACTCTTCAGCATCCTTTATCAGTGGTATAGGCTGATTCCTCCAGCGTACCATTTTAAAATATTTGGAATTGCTGGAAGCAATAAAGCGTTCGTGTACATACTTGCTTCTCAGGTAATACCTTGAATTTGGTTCACGTTCTATCGTTAATATAACTGTACAGCTTGCTTTAGGGCACCTTCCGGGTTCATTTGCCCCAGCCATTGTTGGACTACTCACTGGCTTCATATATCGCTCAGAACTTGTCAATATTAAAAGTTGGCGATTGTCACCATCCATAATCCGCTTTAGTACGCGTTTCTTGCTTCCATTAGTAGGTTCTACTCGCGCACCACGACGGTCTACCCGCGCTCGTCCTGAAACAACCCATCAAACGCCAAGCCCTGACATCGGGAATGAAGAGATAATCGCCACCGCGCGTCCTTCGGCAGGCACAGAAGAAACTGGAGGTTCGGTCGTGCGGGAATGGGTTAACGAACTCACAGGGAGGAACGAGCAAGGCACCACAGGGGTTCGTGTCCCGAGCGATGCTGAAATTACTCAGTTAACAACAATGTTCCCAAATATGCAACGAGCCGTTATCGTCGGGGCATTACAGAGGAGGTTAGCTTTCCTATTATTCCATTTAGTCTTGGGCTCTGACATCTGAATTGTAGTCCAAACATTGAGAGTGCAGTTGAATTGCTCTTGGCATCCTGATCATTTCGGTTCGGACATCCTCGCATACATCTCTTTGTCCCATTCGGAACAGTGTCTCACGCATTCTTGGAATACATATATATCTTTTTGCACGCTAAGACCGTAGTTCGATATGAAAGAACATTTTCAAGCCGCCGACTCGGGTTCATCCCCTTCATACCCCTCAGCGTCCTCGTCCTCGGTAGTGAAAGCGGTCATAGGCACGGCGTACAGACGGATCACCGACTGAAACATATGAATGAGAATGGGCCCGAAGAGAGTGAATATGACTTTACCTTATTGGGGTCCTTAATAAGGACGTATTTGCCCTCGGGCATTTTCATACATAAATCAGTGATTGTTCTGACGATACCCCAGCCATTAGCGAGAGAAACATTCAGCTGAGCAGCGAAGTCGGTTGGACGCATGGAAGCTGTGCTCAGAATGACATGTCGCGTGTTGTCTTTAGGGTTTCCACGCGAGATGTAACTGTGAACGCAGGTCAAAAAAAAATCGACACCAGGAATTGTTAAACACAGGGAACCAAGTGTTCAAATAAGAAACAATGCTTACCCTATTTTCATCAGTTCAGCTCCTGCCAGCACACTCTGTACAGTCCACTTGGCAAGCTTGCAACTGTTATTTTTCATTTCTGTAGCAACTACAGCGCCACGCTGTGAATCCAGCTTGGACCGCCAGTCAGGAGCACCGCCTGCTCCTTGAGCACGGGGGTCAAATTCGTTCAATGCACGAATGGTAACTAATCCATGGCCCTCTTGTGGATTTCCTGGTCCGGGAACATAAGCATCCACTTCAGTACGGATACAGATCTTCACATCTTCATCCTCCGTGATACCAAGGTCGAAAACACGGTAGCGGTATCCGCAAGATGCCAAAGGCTCTGTCTCTTCTGGGCCATAGAATGGGTTAGAGTGGGCAAAGTCCGCCGCGATGTTTTCCTGAACAGATTGGAACCCAAAGTTTTGATTGATATAAGTCGCCTCCAAAGAAAGTGAAGTGGCCGAATTAATAGATGGCGGTTCTGGAACCGCTGTCTTCTCGGCCGGGTTGTTTGGATTTGGGGGTGCAGGGTCCTGCGGAGGGTCCGAAGCGTTCTCGTTCACCGTAACAGTGTCAAATGGACCACCATCACGTTTATCGAAGTACAAATTATTACCCTCGCGGAGAATGACAATATCCCAAGGGTTGACTGATCGAGGTGCGCACATGAGGACCGATAAGATAGCATCCGTCGTGTAGACATTGGCAACATTTTTAGAGACCAACTGTGTGCGACATTATGCATCATAAGGTGCAGAGACAACAGAACATACCTGCTGGATGACGGGGTCATCAGAAGTTGTGGTGTTGTACTTGATGCGGTCCACGAGTTGTAACGGGCGTTCCGTCTTTGTTGTAATTCGGTCATATGATTTATCATACGCAAAAACGCGGCCGTAAGTGTCACTAGTGACTGTCCTCGATACAGTACGATGGTTAAAAAACCATGAACACTCACATGTCTTCCGGCTCATCAACTTCAAGCTTGAGCTTAGCAAGCCGATGGAACTCGATCTCCTCCAACATGGTCCATTGTGGGCTGATTGCAACAGACGATTCACGAGTGCGGTTGGTCTTATCCACAAAAATTATTAGCTGAGCCAGGAGTTAATAGGACAAGCAGTAAACCTTTTCCCAGTCTCTCCATCCTTTCCGACCCCCACGCTGTGCGCCCCCTCGGTTATTGAAACCACCACGGCCACCTCGTTGAGCAACCCCCCGATTAGTAAAGGATACACCACCGCGACCAGTAGCCCTTCCACGGGTGAACCCACCGCCCCTGCGTGGAGGAGCAGCTTTATTGTCCACCAGAGAAAAGCTAGATTCGTCTTCCACGTGGAAGTAAGCAAACGCACTGGCAGTCCCACTGCCGAATGCCTGAGCACCATCTCTTCTTGAGCGACCCGGACCGCGGGCATCCCTTGTTGAGGGAAGTCCTACTGCAGTTTGGCGAGTATCGCCTGTGTCATTCCAATCAGCAAAGCGGCCGAGTTTATCAGATTTCGAGTATGGCGCATATGGGATGTCCTTGAACTTGAACTGTTCAGGAATGTTAGAAGACGACGGGCCCCATCCTCCGTCAGGGTTGTCATGAATTGGCGGTAAAGTGAAGGAAGCCATTGTGTCTGCGTTGATGGCAAACAAGATGAGCTACTGAAATTTTGGGTTCAAGAGGGCGTGGGAATCTTGCCTTCATCTTCTACAGTCATGAAGTGGGTATGAATCTATGATCACTCCTCCTAAAGTCTATTCCTTCTAATTCTTGAATTCTGACAGCGTCGTTCGGGAAATAAACAAGATTAATGAACGTGAGCTCGAACTCGGGATTTCAGGATCATGGCATGATGAATACAAGGGTGAGTCGCGGTTCACTGCTGCAGTGTTCTGGTGCTCTGACGCGTGCATGTTTCACTATACTAGATTCTGCATATGTATTTATCGGTGGTCTGCACTTTGACCTGACTGAAGGTGACGTGATCACCATATTTTCCCAGTACGTCAATTACTCTGGCTATTTGAATGTCGTTGAACCGCTTGGAAAGGTATGGGGAAGTTATGGATGTCAATGTTCCTCGGGACAAAACGACTGGGAAAACGAGGGGATTTGCCTTCCTTATGTATGAAGATCAAAGGTCCACGGTGTTGGCTGTTGATAACCTCAATGGTGCCAACGTGCTGGGTAAGACGCTACGTGTGGACCACGTAAAGAACTATAAACAGCCAAAGGTGAAAGGCGAGGACGGAGAATGGGAAGAACCAGAAGAGCAGAGTTTGAATGCCAGGCCAGAGATGGTCATGGGTGAGTGGCCCCCTTCTGAGTTTCGGGCAGACTTTAATGCATGTTGCCATCAGATGGAGGCCAAGCATCGGATTCAGATGCATCTTCGGTTATTTCCATTGATCCGGAAGATCCTATGCGGGACTACATCTTGGCGCAGAGGAAAGAAGAAAAAGCTCTAAAGAAATCTAAAAAATCGAAAGAAATCCAAAACGTCCAAGAAGCGGCGCAGTGACGATGACAGGAGATAACAGGGATGAGTAATAAGTATTTGTTTTTTTTTGTCAATGATCGTATCTTAATACCGCTATACACTGCATGTGATGTATGGCATGCGAGATTTCGGATGTTTCGAACATGGAAGGTTGTCATTTTGGGCAGTATGTCAAATATTATGAAGATGGTCGCGGCAAGAACCGAATGGATGTACCCTTTGGCTGAGGAACACTCGAGTTTGTTCTGACCGAGGGAAATCCACAACTTGGATGTACTACGATCCTATAGGTTCTTGCCCTTGAAATCTGGCTTGTAAGCGACTGACACCTGTCTTGCTGTCAGGTGAAGACACCAACCCCTGCAATAAATCGAGAAGAACCTAAAGAATCACGACTCACCGCGTGCTATGTCAGTCTTTATACGCATGATCACGATCGCTTGAAGGATAAATTCGGTTTTCGGTTGCAGAAGAGTTCTTCGCAACCTGTACCTGGGGAGTTTGAGACACCGCATTCACGGCCTGAGAACAACTGGTCGGTGAGAGAATATGACCGCTAAAGATGAAAATATAAGCACACAGAAACAGGAGAGATATGTTTGGAACCATTGAACCATCTTGGGATGTCCTGTGAAGGCCCCAACGTCATGTAATAAACACTACTGGCATTCTTGTGGCATGCATGGATTACCAACTGGGCATCCTGTCATTTGAGGCATACACAAAACGTGAGAGGTAAAGCCGGTGCTCGCTAAATCCACTAGCATCTGAAGCAAGGGAGTGTCAACTCGGGATCGAGAGCGTCCCTGGTGAGACTTTGAAGCAAAAATATGTATAGACAAGTTCCCGTGTCCGAGGGCTCCTTAGACCTCCGTGGATGACCTTGAAAGGACTTATTACAGACCGCGGAGTTAGAGATGGCGAATTGTGCTGAGGGCCTCTGCTTCACTCATCATTAAGCCATACAGCCCTAATGCTGACCAGGAGTGCTCAAGATAGATAGGTCCGCATGGGCTATCATACGGTGCGGCGTCGCAGCAGGGATCTATTTCATAGTGCAGATAATGTTAGAAAGATAGCTGCTCCTATCATAGTCAAATTAGTTACATGCCAGACATGACTAACACAAAATTCGTGGCTTACTTTGCTGGATGAAGAAGCTCGCAGGCGCGAACGGAGAAGTCAGGGCGTTGTGCCGTTGGAGTTGGCGGATGCACCACCCTTTGAACTAGTTGCGAGGAGCATGGACAAAATTGTAGAAATCATGTTGTCATGCACATAACTATTCACATATTGAGTAAACCTGATGTCTAGTGGCATCCAAAATATTTGATCGTGACAAGGTACATTTCGCGGCAGTGGACGCATCCTGGAGCTTTGAAAGTCAGAATACCTGTTGATCCAGATAGGAGTTCCTGTCCACTCTCAGAAGAAAGAATCATATGTAATCTCAACGGGACTACCAGCACCGTCGTCCTCAAGGATACGAGAGCATATGGTTGTAAAGCGAAGCTGGATATCAACATCCTCACTCGAAGAGAGAGCCCATTAAGGCGGGCACACTCCAAGACATCCTCAGGCTCGTGTACGAGGGAAACTGCTATGCGAATCCGCCAGCCTGCACCAGGTATTGCCCTCTTGCTCCGGTCGAAGGGTATCACAAGCCTGAAGTCTCCGAACCGGAACAAGGGGGCAATGCTCATTGCAACGGTGCCCATATTTAATCTGATAGAATATCCAACGGTGAGCATGACAAAAACAAACCAAGAGCAAACTTGAAGTCAAACCAATTTTTTTTGAATGATCATGAGAAGAAAGACGCTCCATAATTTCGGGTGTTTCGTGCGACAGTTCCAAGTCCAAAGTACCGGTGCGCTGTGATGCCTGGACGCTAAACTAACTGCCAGGTCACGGTCTCCAGAGGTGTGGCACAAGCCAGATCAGGGTCGCGATAAATGTATTTTTCAATGATGACGACACACGTGACTTCGACATACACTGGCAGCTCATCATGATGATTACCTGAGCCTCAGAGACTTCAAGTTTGACTGTTCATGTTCAGGAGAACAAATCAGTCGTCACGCCTTTTGTGAGCAGATCACGTCTGATTTACAGTCGTCTTGGACACCAGTAAGGACATTCAAAGATCTACTCAAAACGCTTCTAAACAACGTCTATTGTCTTTACAGCCACTTTCATTTATTGTATTATTCAACTCCGAAGGTGCTTTTGCAGAGGAGAAAGTTATCAAAGAGGGTTAAAAACCTTGCTTTTGATTCGCAGCAGAAGCTCTCAAGTTGTTCACATTTATTGAGTCTCTAGCGCGTTACACGATTTTATCTGGCTGGCGGACTCGGAACGATGCCTATCACACGCTCTGCCAACCCAATTTCATTATCGACGTCATCTAAAGCCAAACCTCGTTCTAGTATTGGAACGACAACAGATCTTTCAACTCCGGGCACGTCTCCGCGCCGCACTCCCCACTGCAAGACATGCCACCGACCCAGGCAGGGACATCCCCGCTCCGGTTGTCCTTATATTGAGCCCACGATGTCAGATCAGACTAGTGGTGCCACAGAAGATATTGTAGACGAACTGTCATCCTTGCGCATCGTGAATTCCAATGATGAGCGTTCTTCCCTTTCCACTGAAACACCCATCCAATCCAAGAACCTCAAACGACGACTCTCTGTCCGTTTCGCTCTTCTTCCAGCGGGAAGTCTCGCTTCACTCTCCACCACATCTTCGGAAATCGTAGAGAGACTTCTCCAGCCAGGAATGATGAGTAACGTGTCCGATGATGATACCGATGATGGTGATGGTGATGGCGATGGCGATGGTCAGAGAGCAATAATGCAATGGAAACGGACTTTAACTCGTCCCGAATCACCTCCGGAAGACACTCCAGAAGTCAGTTCCAGTGCGGGAAACGAGACATACACAACCAGTCATCGTAGTTCCGGTACCGGCCTGTCACGTCGCATGCCGTGCACGCTGCGGACCCCGACTCCGAGCCTAGTGTCCACAGAACCACTTTCTAGCCATCCCACAAGTGACTCTGTCGATATGAACAAAACTGTCTTCCTTGATCCAGATTCCGAAAGGAAGCCGAATCCTCTGGCGCGAACGATGAGTGCAGACGAAAGATCATTATTCCTCAATAATCTTACGCAATCATCAGGGATTGCGCCTGCCATGTTATTCTCCATCCCATTAATCGATCTCAAAGCCGTACAACATGACGCAGAGAAACTAGGTTTCAGCGTCCGAGTTTTGCCGAATGGAAGCTTACGAGAGCATCGATGGGTCATATTGGCTAAGGAGGGAGATGCAGCAGAATTCCTTGAACAACGTCTCACGGAGGAAGAGGAGAAAGGGCGGAAAGCAAAGGGGAATCTTGGTGTTGCCGCTGGCGGAGCACTAGTTGGCGCTGTGGCGACATTCACGGGACTGGCGTTTTCTTGAAATGGCTTTCCTTGTCCAATACACTGACAATCGGTTCCATGATAAAGTACTCGTATGTATATCTGTATGGTAGTAGCATGTCTTATTGGTTTTGGCCTGCGGTCTCCTGTCCTGCATTGGGTTGGCCATATTTGAGCTGTACCAAACAAACACAGCACCTTGTATCTGCTAGGCGTTAACACTGTACATTTCATAACAGAAATGTCCACGTCGCCAGGAGGCACTGTTGAGAGTTTTGAGACGTACACCCAGGGAGCTGAACGGGATGATCGGGGTACTGGTGACCTTCCAACTTATAACGATGTTGCCGCTCAAAGCGGTCCAAATTCACGGTGCGCAAACAGGAGGATGCCTTGATCAACACAATCTCACGTATTTACTGATCGTAGCTTTGGTCGCTGGAGAGGCTGGATAGAAAAGAGGCGAGTGCGCTAGCCCTGATTGGTATGCTTGTTTTTGATCGGGATGCAGAGCCGCGGAACGTTATGCAGACGTTACTACCGAGGAGTTTGAGCGCAGGCGAGCTAGAGGGTGGAGTGAGGATGAGTCTTCGCAGGCTGCTGTATGTGTGCATTCTGCTTCATGATGCTGTGGTTTACTCATCTGGCATCGTACAGGAGGAATACCAAGACGACTCTATCCCGGAGTCTCCCAGTTCAACACCTGGGCCACCGCGCTTAAGAATAAATGCAGATCTTCCTCCTCCTTCTCCACAGGCACTTTCCGATGAATTCACAACTCCTGAACCAACGCTGGAGCCATCACTGGAGCCTTCTCTGCACATACCAGAGGAACATCTGTCCCCGACTCATCTCTCAATCTATCATTTCGGATCTCGTTTTTTACCACACTCAACTGCGCCTATCAGATGTATCCTTCCTCTCCAGCATGATCGTCTCCTACTCGTGGGCACCGATGTTGGGCTGTCGGTGCTCAACATGTTCCCTGCAAAATGGGCTGATGAGACAAGTCCTGATGGGGTAACCGGTCTCATTCAGCAAGGACCCGCTGATGCACAGGCCAGAGTAATGTGGACAGGAGAGGCGTAAGTAACTCATCATTCGTATGCCCCTTGCTAGCTATTAATGCCCGGTATATTGTAGTGTTTACCAGTTGTCGCTTTTGGAGTACGAAGACGCCGGCGAAAGTGCCCCGCAGGGGGTCGTACTTGCTTTGGTAGGTCCTGAACTCGAAGACTCTCCATCTTCTGGCGCGCATCAAGAATCCCCGCGCTCTCTCAGAATGTATAAACTCGCCAGTCTGACCAACCTGGCAAGGTGGGCCATCGCGCATCAAGTGAGACAGTTATTTAGTCTTCCCTCACGTCATCCTAAGTATTCATTTCGCTGGGCCAGGACGCACAGCCTGTTGATTTGCACAGGTTGTCAGACTGGCATTCCCAAGAGATACCAGTGAAGAAGCACAGACCAGCAAGTAGTATTACGAAGGGCTTACGAAGTCTCATCACTGAGCCCCCCGCTCGTAAGCGACGGACCAGTTTCCTTCCAACATCAAATACAAAGCCGCCGTCGACACCAGCACGTAAAGATTCATCTTGGGATGTTGTCGACGATTTACCATTGCGCTGGGCTACTGATTTTACGTCACTCTCGTCGACTGGGTCTAGAATGTCGAATACGAGTGTGGTTTCCTATGCCCTCTGGCACGAAGGTAGCACGAGCTCCACTCGCCATGCACTGCTTGCCGTGGCGACTAAAACCAACATATATCTATACGAGACTCCGAGAGGAGAGAGGGCTTTCCATTTCGTGAAGGTGTGCATCGATCTTCTGATGTTTAATTTGAGTACAAGACTCTTTGCAGGAATTTTACACGCCATCCCAGCCACGCTCTCTTACCTTCGTCCAGCAATGCGTACAAGACACTTTTCGATCACCGTATGATGTTGGATCTCCTCGAGCGACTGTTGGGCACGGTCATAGCCGTGTAGCTTCCACAGACGCCCCGTACAACTCGCGTACACCCGTAGTTGCACCTGTAAACATCGCATATGAAGCCCAAACAGCAATTTTTGCGGTATTCGACAAAAGGGCTGGAATCATACGAGTAGCTGATTCAGCAGTCACGGAAGTGGACATGTTCGAGAATGGAGGGAACGTTAGCAATCTTTCCCTTGTATCTGGAAGTGGATCCAGCGTGACACTGAACGCTGGAGGATCTCTCCGAAGTCGTCAGTCTCGCGGTTCGATGGATTTTGCGGCTGGAAAAGAACACAAAGGCGCTTGGGTTTTACCCTCAAAGGTTGACATTCCAACTATACATATTCCTTACCTTGGCGCCTCCTACAGCAACGTTTTTGTCCTCACGCGCGGCAAAATCACACATATCGTTGCTGCCCCTCTTCCCGCATCTATTCACGCCACGCCTCCTTTGTACATCGTAACCTGGGATTTCCCGCCTTCGAGCGTGACTGCACGAATGCATTTGCCAGTGCCGGGTAGTTCACAAGAGCTTCCTGAACCATCCTTACAACTGATTGGGATGGGCGATGAAGGCGTTGAGGCACACGAAGTGCCTCTATCATATCTTTCCGGGATTTATAAGGGTAAAGGGAAGGAGCCTCCCTTTGCGCAGAATCCACTTGGCGAAGCTGGTTTCCTCACGGTTGGAGGACATTGGCGTCGTTACATCGGCGCGCCTCAGTTGGAGAGAATGAATTCTGCTATGTCTGCTAGCTCGTTTGAGAGCACTGGAACAGAAGAACTCTTATCGCGCATGAAGGCCGAGGAAGGTGTGTATGGGTGGTGGCGGAAGGAGTGGCAGGACTGGCGAATCTTCTGGTTGGGAGGTGACACCAACAACAGCAGTTCGGTGGATAACTGAACAACGACACTAACGTCCTTTCACTAACTTGGTACTTCCGTGGACATCTTAATTCGGTCTAATCACAACAACTTAATTTATCCATGTCATGGCATGCATGCATCAAGTCCAAGGTACTGTAATCGTACATACTACTGTAACACAAAGTAGTGTGGAGCAAATGTTGAGACCCACGAGTGCAGTAAGAATTACACGTGCAAGAGATATCGTACTATAAGAATCCCGGGGCGGTACGTCATAGATGTCAAGCAGAACAATGTAAGAGAAAAGTATAAAAGGGTGTCTATGCACATTATAATATCAATTCATGGCTTCCGAGATTTCACTTGCGAAGAAGGTCCTCCTCCAGTTTCGTCCATTGAGTATCTAACCTTGTGAATTTGTGGATGAGTATCGGGTTGTGATGACTGAGGTTTCCGTGCCCGAATTACGACAAACGACTTTCCAGAATCCTTGGGAGGTGAACTACCTTCAGGCTCCACTTCACTCACCACACTGTCCAGTCGATCCCCCTCACTATGCCTGCGATTCCTTCGAATGTTGTACCAATGTCTCTTCTTTGGTTGGTCAGGATCACTGCTCGATTCCCCGCTATTCGTCTTGGTCGCCATCGAAGGATGCTCCTCCTGTTGGGGAGCATTTACAGGCGTTGCACTTAATGCAGCTATATCTCCAATAATAACTGCTGTTTGACTCTTCGTGCGCACGTGTGGCAGCATTGCTCCAGCAGGTAGTCCAGAGTTCGTAAGTGCAGGAAGACGCGCAACATTCGCTATGGAAGTAGTTGGGGTGGGTAGTTCTTCATCGTCATGGATCGTCTTCGTCGGTGTCCCAACAGGTCCACTACCCTTGCGTTCCATGCTAGGGAACGTGAAAGTTGAGCTCCCCCCAGTCTCGTTGGCAATCGCGTACGGTGAGTCATAGTGGGCGCGACCACCACCGATGCGGGAAAAACCTGAATTGGAGTGTTGGGGAGGTGAGCTAGTCGATGTGCGGTCGTATGAGCTGCGGGGACCTGGTCCTGGGAATGGCTGCCACGCGCCCATGATATAACCACTTTCTGCATCGTCATCGCTGTCTTCTCTGTAAGGCTGCAGAGCATGCTCGGGTCGCAATACTGACGGTGGGGGTCCACCAGAATGATGAGAGGAGCTGGAACCTTTGTCTTTCTGTGCGAAAGATGCGTTGGGTGGTGCATAGGAAGATGAATCATGTGCAGTGAAAGAGTCTCGAGCGACAGGTGAATGTCGTACTTCAGTGGCTTTGTAGTGTCTTCGTTCGCGACCACCTCTCCGTGGCCCGCAACATCCGAGAAGAGAAAGCACACCGATCAATCCGCTATCGACTGGCCGCCTGGAGTGATCAAAGCCGATCTGACCAAGAATGCGCACGACAGCTTCAATGACCTTGATGACAAGAATCAAGAACAACGCAAGATAAACAAGGCAAAGGACGATCAGTATGCCATAGGCTACCCAACCGCCTGCGCCTGCGCCAATTGAAATCTGGACAACGAGCTCTTAGCATTGGACTGTACAGAGACAGGTGGGCTTACTGTTGGCGTTAAAATCACTAGCAACACAGCAACCACGATACGTGCAACACAAAATAAGAAGCTGATGAGGCCCATGCCTGCTCCTGCACCCCATGGTAACCAAACGCTCGTGACCAAAGCGCTAACAACTTCTGCCACCAAAATTATAATTGCTTGTGCTGTTCCACTGTGCTGTCCGCATCCTATAGTCACACCGAGGACGAGGTTGGACAGGAAAAGCAAGCTTGAGAAAAGCTGCGAGTTCTGACGGTAGTGATTGTAAAGTGGACCTAACGCAAGAAGAGTGCGTGTTTCGTCATATAATTTGGTTGTTGATGTCCGGCCTAGCCGCAGGAGCAGAAGAGAAGGAGCGATCACGGAGAAGAGAGCGAATGAGAGAGCACCAAGGGCTGTTGAGGACGCTGAGCTTCCTGCTGAAAATTCGTAGCACGAGAATATGGTGACAGGTAAATGAAAAAGGACAAGAACGCGCACAAGGTTTCCTATGAGCACGCTAGAGTGAAAAGAGCTGACTTCCGGTCGAAACAAGCGTCTCCTGAGCAAGGTATAGTTGTGGCCAAATCCGGTTGATGATCTGCTCTCATCTCCACTTGTGTCGAGCATGTCCTTACTTCCCGCCGAAAGTCGTCGAATTTGACCCTTGCTTGTTGCGACTGTGAGTGCAGCAGATGTCGGTAAATTGCCTGACGGTCGCCGTGAAAATACCCAATCTACTATCCACAGGAACAGACTGAGCAAGATTGTCCCGGCTATAATGGCCAAGAACAGGGTTAAGCAGATTGTAAAGAGATCTTGAGGTTGCACTCCAACACTCCATGCAAAGGATTGCATCCCTGTGGTAGTGTTCGGTGGAAGTAGGAAAATTGTGTTCGGAATCGACTGGTCAACGTAGATAACGGAAGACGGATCGGCCAACTGATCGGCGAAGTCTGATGGTGGGTTATACGGTTGGACATTCAGCGGATTCCAGTGCGTGGAATGTGCGTTCAATGTGATGTCTACAAACCATTAGAAATTCGCATAGCACTATTCAAAATCTAAACTTACTGTACGTCAGCGATGCCCAAGCAGTTTGGGAAAGTAGGGGATCTGTAATTCATGACATGGCATGTAAATCAAATCTTGGATTGCTACTCACAAATGAAAGGCGGCCACTGGACAGCAACCATAGCTAGTGCTGCACACCACTGAGTGTGAAAGATGATATCACGCAACGATGGGGAGCCTGATGGACCATGAGCGCCGCAAAGGACGAACAGAACATGTGAAATTACTCACAAAATCTCATCAGTGCAGGTGATGTTGAAAAGCGCTCACCGCTGATAGCACTAGCAAGAATGAACCCAGTGCTCTCAAACCGGTGCCAGATGCCTGGACCGGGTCTACTAAAGCCCCGACTCCAGGCAGATACGATCCGAGCAAAACCAATGATGAGCCAATAAGTTGCTGCAAGACCGACTGTTGCCCAGAATATGATGTGGGCATTGCCATATGGCGAACCAAGTGGTCCAGGATGAAGTGGTGTGGTTGTGACGCTAAGACATAATATCTCATTTCCAGACGGGTCGACAGCTCGGAGTTCTGTGTCCATAGTTGTCAAGGAATTTTGGGTATTGAATGGTATGGATGCAGAGAGTGCAAATTGCCCCGCAGGGATGGGGCAATATGTGGTATTTGTGCCGAGAGGTGGCAGAGGAGAAGGTGGGCGTAATGAATCGCATAAAGCAGAGTTATTACTGAAGGTATTCATGGTAAGTGTCGTGGCATCCGTAAAGAGGGTAGCTTGGAGGGAAGAACATAAGACATGCGGTTAAAGCACAAGAACAAGCATGCATACAGAGGCTGGTGCTGTTAGCAGAAGAGGCAACGATCTCCTGGGAGGCATTCCCCAAAATCGTGATATTCAGCGTCTGTCCATTGATGATTTGCGAGTACACTGTGTCAACTGAAAGTTTCTGTGATGCACTTCCTGAGAAACAGTCATAAAATGGAAGTGTTGCGGGCTGTGCGAATACCGAAGGGAGAGACGCGGAAAATGACAGGAAAATGAAAGCCCACAAGACCGAGCAATATGACGAAGAAAAGATTGTGGACATCGTTGAGTACGACGAGCACGGGAAGTGCTGCCAGACTCCAAGTCCAGGTGCACAGACTTCCCACCATTTACCACGCCACCAACACGGATTTCATCTCCGTTCGTCGAACACAGGCTGTTGTAGCAGCGGACGTCTAGGGCCGTCCGCTCATCGTGTGTAACGATTAGACACTGTTGATTTTACGTAGGATGCAGGATAGTCGACCGACAGACCTCAGCTAGCCCATTCTACCCGATATCAACTTGTACACGTTCCTCAATTGCGCAATACCGCACCACCGTCACAGGCGATCTGAACTTGGTCTAGTCTTTCTTCCGAGTCAGCTCGCCAAAGCGTGTATCTGGAGCATATAATTGGATCCGATGGTACTGAGGTTGCGCAGTCGGCGTTTAGCAACACGCACACCATAGTTATAATCAAACCACTCAGCCGCTGATTGCGACCGGCATAGCCTCAAATAATTGGCAAAAATTGCTGACTCGGACATTGATCTCATATGAATTCATATTGGATCTTGTAGCTTAAGTGCCAGCGTTACCACTGTTGACAGAGTATATCCCCAATCCCATTTCACCACAACCATGACGATCCGCAGCCGCACAGAATCTCAGATTGAGATGGAAAGGTATGGAAGCAGCCGTTTCAAGTGTTTCTGCTTGTAGACCGGTTTCGAGCACATTTTCCGGGTAGTATTTGATTTTTAATTGTTTCTGCGCACACGTTGGCCTATCAACACTTACATAGAACATATAGTCATCGTGCCCTTGGATTATTTCTCGTCCTTGTCTTAAGGACACGCAAGGTAATTGTGAGCAGGACTGGTTAGGGTTGAGCTCTATAGTGTGCCACTAGAAGTCGGGCCTTTGCAAGCATTAGCGACAATCCTAATGAAGACTTTTCAGAAATGTTTCATCTTATCCGTCAGCTCGCCGTCTGAATAATGCTGAAGCTGTCTCAAGGGCCACTAGGGAGAGAGGCTTGGACCAGAGACTAGAGACGGGAATCTTCGATTGATAGATTTACGCTAGGATAGCATACCTAGCGACCGGAAGAAAAAATATTCAAGCCTGTAGTCAGAAGAGTCGAAATGCGTATATATGGTTCGATAAATGCTCTCACCGTACTACGTAGTGTTCAATTGACAGATGCTACTGAAGGGAAATCGTTTCAGGTGACTAGACATAAAAGACTGTTTCGGAACAGGGAACGAAAGGTGAACACGGGTAACAGAGTGAACGACGCATGAAAGGAATGACGATACTTATAACGAAATTCACCAAAACCGTTTAGAAGCAACCGCACAATCGACCAGTTGCATGATCTCCTGATGCTGTGAATTGGGGTTCGGTGAAGGAGGACAAGAAGGAACGTAGTCTTCGTCGGGTATGAAGTCCTCATTCTTTCTGAGAGCAGCGTTGCGTCACAAATGGATGGATGAATCGTGTAGTGCTGTGAGAAAATGATCCAGCACATCTCTTTGCCCTGCGCAAGAGGAATATTAACAATAGGCGGCGGTGCATGACCTGCACCAACGGGCTCCCAGGGTGGTGGTTGTGCGGATTGAGACTGAACTGGATGCCTTTGAGTCATGGCCTGTACGGAAAGGCAGGGAGGTAGGGTAATGTAGCACGGAACTGCTTGCAAAGGAGACAGGTAAAAGGGGCCTACATCGAGAGGATGACGTTGATCATTCCGGACAGGAGGAACTACATCCGTGCGAGAAGAAGGACTTTGCGGAGGTAACAACGGAAAGCACGTACCCGTGGGTGTGCCGTAGGGGAATCCCTTAGTGGGTGGGAGAAGGGAGGCGATATCACTAGGTTACGGCGCACGGCGCGTTGCATCGCACTGTAATATCAGCATTAACATAGTGGAGTAGATGAGTATGGGTCACGTACGTTAAGTAAATCAGTGGGGCGTCGATTATGAGTTACACTGGCTGGTCTACAAGAAAATATTAGCGCACACCTATGAGTGAATGCATACAGTAGGCTGCACAGGTCAGATGCTAGCAAAAAAAATCAGGTGGAGTGTTACGTATGTAGATCTTCGTATCTTCCGGACTTGTTGTGTAAGCCAGTTCGGGCGAGGAGCTGGCGAGACTCGAAGGCCCAGAGCTTGATGGTGTTCGGATTATCCTTAGAAGCGCTAGCGAGAAGAGCGCAATCGAATGAGAGTGCAGGAACAGAGATGGTGTAGATGTGCCCTTCGAAAGGAGCTCCTACAGTCACCGGCGTTGTTGCATGACTCAAACTCACAGATTGTCCTAGCAGCCTCGTCCGAGTCATCCGTGAAGCGAATTGTGGCCATGATGGTTTTGTCTTTCGTTGCCCAAAACACTGGCGCATATGTTATTTGCCCGCCAGTACAATAATCACCTACTCTGATATCTAATGTCTGTGCTTGAACATGCCACACTTGAAGCTTCAACTTGAAGGCATCCCGTCTCAGTTGCCCTGACTGCGAGCTTTTTCGAGCCTTACGAAAATCGAATCGCGCTCGGTCAGTCAAGAATTTGGAATGGACTAAACATGAGTTTTCCAGTGTCCAAGTTCTGGCATATTCGCACTTTCGATTCGTACTTGCCGGCAGCCTGAGCGTGCTGTCCGCGGAAATATCGACGTAGAAGATGAGTTGGTCTTGAAGTATTCTCACGATCCCCGCTCACCAACGTGCCAGTCTTACGGATATCTGCCTCTTTGGCAGATCCATGTGCTGCTATTTGTATACGGCAAAATGTCAAACTTGAACCTCACCTCATTTACATCGTCACTTCGTTCACCACCTGACTCTTAAACACAGGGCTATGAATTGGGTTGCCGTCCAAGCACTCTGTCGTGACTTGGGATGCACGTGCTATGGAAGTTTATCATGAAGATACGTTGGTGTCTCTCGTAGTCTTGCTATGATGTTTATATCCAGTTCTTCATACATAGCACGAACCCCAGTTAATGCAGAGGCTGTGGAGCTGCGCGGCTGCTTTGAGCTCAGTCCTCCTTTCGTCTCCAGAAAATAACTATTGAAGAAATTCCTGACGAGGACGAGCCTGTTAGCACCTTTGGTACGAACGCTATGCTTCGACATCAAATGAGTCGGAAGTCTTTCGACTTTAGACCAAATTCCCCTCTACCTGATTTTTACTAGACTCGTGACCAGTCTGAGTCTAGATCTTGGCCAGGACAGTGAGTAATTTAAATCAGACCAACCGAGGCCCCCTGATTCGAGACGTCTGGACCTGGACCTTGTGACAATCGGTTACTATTAGTTACGGTCTGGTCTATGTGTGAAGCATTGGTGGACGGTCATTTCGTGTCACACTGTTCGCAGGGATGGACCTAATCATGTTTTCCGTCCCAAAAGTGTGACTCATGAAATGACCGTAACCGATTGACACTACTTACTGGGGTTAGACCTGGTTAGACGTTAACTAACGTGCCTTGACTCAAGCTCGCTGGCTCGCACTAATTGGCTCAGTGACAGGCTTGGCTTGCACAGGTATTTTTTTCTATCGCCTACTCGAGCATGTCTAATTAATAATTCCACTCAACAGTTTATTTCGCCAGTTTATTTGCTGTTTGAAGTCCCAGGAGTTCCAAGAGGTTCGTAATAGACTCTCTCTTACTGCTCCGTTGGCATTAATGACTCGTCGTCGACGCACTGAGTTGTCACGTGTGGCGACACCATGGTATACCTCCTAGTCTCTCCTTCTCACACCGTAGTCCTAATCAATTTCGCCATTTTATTTCATGACAGTACTTGCAAAGCTCCCGAGATAAAATGCAACTAAACTGCACATAGCGAAGCTTGACGAGGACTGAACGTCACCACGCAGGAGTAGTCTTTCAACTGTGGACGTCAGTGCAGATATATCATTGAAACACATTCATACTACCGTGGCAGATTCCCCGCATGCTATAACGTCTCTCAAAGCACTTACCATCATCATATTGGCTGATGCAGTGACCAACTCTTTGCAGCTAAGTCTGGACCATGCGGGTCATATGACCAACAGAAGGCAGAATAATTCTTCGGCACCTCCTCCATGTCTCTTCAGCGAGAACTTTCAAGACTTGGTTCCAGTGAGTTTCTTGCTGGTCCATGTCAGCATTGTCAAGCAGTGTCGCGTCTCATCCAATCGGCATTTCGGCAGCTCTCTCGCATAGAAAACTCCGACAGTATGCCAAGTGCGAAACCACTCAATAATTAACGTGCCTTCGTTGTCTGACATCTCGGCGCTCGCGCACGTCCGTGTCATGACAGGAACAGCACCGCAAACCTTATTTGACAGTTTATCGCAGTTCATTTCGTCTGCACACTCGAAAAAAATGGCGAAATCAACCGTTATTGAGTAGGGTCGGTCGTGGTAGAAAAGCGACGAGCTATTCCTCCTTAAAGAGTCCCTTTCTGTCGAAAGTGGAGCGTCCGAATCATAGCATCCCTTTTTGCAGAAGCCTTCGCCTTCGTCACATCATCCTCCTCGGTTGATATCCTACATTCCTTTTTTTCTTTACCTCATCCCTCGCATCAATCTATCTATATCAAGGACTGACGCAGAAACGCAGAACTGATCAACGCGTCTTTCATCTATCAAATGGAACAGCGCTTAGTTACAGACAGCGTAACCTCGGAGAAGTATTTGCGAATAGCATCCATCTCCATTGCAACTTACGAGTAAGTCCTTTCTTTCAGCCCCGTAGATAATCTGACTGGTTACGCTCAGTTATATCCTAACACTCCCCGCAGAATGGCGCTTTTACCGAAGCCAATCGTCAATCTTTCATATAAGGTATGTGTATGCGGGCATTCGCATACCACCGTTGACAACCTCGATTTCTATCAGTCTTGTCTGTGCCTTATTCATTCTCATGCGGTACGTTTTGTCCTCGGTCCGTTATTTTTTTTCGCTCACATTTAATGCAGCTATGTTAGTATCATGGCTATGGTAGTCAGTAATTATGGATACTTTTCTACCACCTATACCCAACAAACGTGTCAACGATACTATATTGTGGCGCCTATCTTCAAAGGTCCATCCTATCGGTATTCACCCACCAGGATTTTATTGACCACGTTATAGCCATACAAACTATGATATCACAGGTCATCTTGGGTGTCAGGTATGTCCTATCGAATTTTTTGTGGGTTACAACTGCAGACTCAAAAAATCATATAGGACATTCAATATTGTAAGAAGAGATAGGCGGATAGGAATTATACTATCGTTGTTATACCTTCTGTCAACTTCGGTGGGCTCTTACTACAGCCATAATATTCTCTCTCTCATTCGTTTCAGGCGGAGTGGTTTGCTGATCTATTTCACGGGACCCGTAAGCGCTGGCTTATAATTTAATGTTGGGTTCACACTGACCTTTAGAACCAATAGCTAATGTTGTTGATGTACGTCAATATTCCTTACAACATGATCTCATGCAAACAGTGTCCCTTTTTTAGGGAAAGTAAGTGGTTTATTGACCTCCAGTGTGGGCCGTTCAGAACGTCATGGACCATAGCTGCACCTCGGCGAATGCTGGCAAAGTATTGTCAACCTGGTTCTACTACCTCGCTGTGATACTGTACGATGTCGTGATTGTGACGGTATCTACCGTGCACCTTCTACGTTACAACCCCATCAGTAGCAGGTGCGCCTTTTCTTTTCCGTCTTTATGGTCGCTGGACCATTGCTGTCAGAGTAGAACAGCTGATACGGGTGTAAGTCCCTAACTACTGGCAGAGTCGATGCGTGTCGCTCATCATACTTAGCCTGATCTATGACGGCATTGGATATTTCATCGTGTTGTCTGGCAAGTACATTCTACGTGTGATAAGTACCCTCCTAACACTCCCTCAGCGTCGAACATATTGAACCTCGTCTTTTATCATACAACCAATATCCAGACTCAGGTGCGTAGGCTAAATCACAGATACACCATGCAAACTCAGCTTGACTCTTTCCTATTATTAGACGGCAGCGTAAGTTTCGCATTGTCTAGCGTCAAGGAGACAAGACCGTTCAGAACGCATCATTAGGGCATCAGTAGGCTATGCTGTAACGTGGATCATGACCCAGCGGATCCTCATCCGCGTACGAGGTACGCGCCACTTCAGAGCTTGACTACTATTCCGCTGACGCTCACAATGTTCATTCGCTTCGTTGCCTTCTTTCCGCTCACCCACACCTACAAAGAAAATACAAGACCAGATGCCCAACGCTTGGAAAATGTGATCGTCGCGCGTCCCACACTCGGTGCGCAGAAAAGAGTGATGTCTGGTCTGCGCTCACATTTCGAGTCCAAGAGCCACTCCAAGGGTTCTAAAAGCTCCAAAAGCGCCGGCGATGCAGAGTTCAGGCCAACATCGCCTCACAATTCCAACGACGTGGAACTCGATGTACGCGTACGCGTCGAGCGCTCGGTGGTGGTGGACTACAAGGACGAATCTGAGCATTCGAGTTCGTGGGTGAAATGAATATGGGGCACTGAGTGTAATAGAGAAGGGAGTCGGTGACTATCTGGTATGGTGGCTACCCAACATGCGTATATGTACCCACCCAGTTCTACTGTCGGAATCTTAGGGTTTTCCACTTTCAGGTTGTCCCCATTCATAACAGAGATCATCGCACATATCCGGTGAGCTGTTCAAGATTTGCTGCTGTTGGCCGAATCATATAGCCATCGCTGCTTGCTTCAAGGAATGTTCTGTGCAGGTACGCCTGCCGTCCGGAAGGTAGGAAATAGGTGAAACAGACTCGGGTGACGATGTATTCCTCGCCATTTATAATGACGGTATCTAGTTCATGATCACCATGAACCAGATCATATCATTATAAATGGCGACTGATGTCAGAATCGATTCGTGAGACGCCGCGTGCAGCGTCGAGTTGTATCATACGAGCTAGAAGCCATGCATATGTCGTTTGTATTCACCAAGAGGCTGGCAAGTATGTCAGTTACTAGGATGTATCAGAAGGTCTGGCGATGAATTCTCGACGTAGGCCTGACGTTGACTGCTTTTCAAGCCCAACACATCCGAGGGCTGTAGCAATTTCCTTGCGAAAACTAATTGTCAATTCGTCCGTGCTGAAGGTTGTTACAGGTTGTCACCAAGAGGAGGTTGGCCGCAATCACCTGATAATGACGGGCATATAGTCACGGTCGTATCGGTCGCCTCTTGACAAGCCCTTTCCCCATAATAGCCGTGCACAGCATGTCCCTTTTTTACTTTTTCCTTGTCAAACCAGCTTCTCTTCCGGCCCACTGTCATGTCATTCCCATGTTGGAGCATCCCAACCTACACAGCCTACAGTACTTGCTGTAGACCACCAAACGCCGACTCGGACGCCGCATGCGGTATCTTCTCTTACACATGACAGCTCCCTTGATGGTGTCATGCGGAGGCGTTGGCGTTTACGCAAAATCAATCAGAAACATAGCATAAGGGGTGTCTCACACCGATAACCAAATCCTACGGGGATCTGCCTCTTATCGACGATGTGCCACTGCATCTCCGCTCTACGCACGAGGTTTAGAAACACCCACACAATCTACCGCTTCCATGCTCCCCGGTGGTAATCGGCGCTGCTCCAGGTGGTTGCTGTGAATCAGGTGAGGGTGAAGGAGGACCAGAGGGAAAATGGTCTTCGTAGGGTATCAAGTCCCCATTCTTCTTGGGAGCACCCGCTGCAGCGTTGTGCTACAAATGGATGCATGAGGCCTGGATTACGGCGAGAAAATCAACCAAGCATACCTCTTTAACCTGTGCGAGGGGAGTATAGACAATAGGCAATGATGAATGACCAGGCCACCAAGTTGATAGGTGATGTAGTCGGGCTTTGAAGGTTGTGGTAGGAGAGAATTGGATAGTCAACGGTGGTGGTATGGATCGAGACTAAAAAAAATGTAAGTTGGGGTTGTGATTCAGACAGTCGATAGTGAACGACTCACAATCTCGCGGAAATCTGCGTCTGAACGTCCCTGTGTTATGACTTGCGCGGAAAGGGAGCGAGGTAGGGGCGATGTAGCAGGGAACTACACGGGACCGTTAAGACAGTTGCAAAGGAACGAGGTAGAAGGGACATACATCTAGAGGATCACGAGGCTCATCCTTGCGAACAGAAGGACTGCGAAAAGGAAGAATTTTGTGGAGGTAGCGAATGAGGCGTTGCTTTGGGCGTATCGTAGGCGGAGGCCTGAGAGTGCGGGGGACGGGAACTACCGCTGGATTACGGCGCGAGGCACGACGCGTTGCATCGGACTGCGATAGTGGTATGAACGGCTAGTGGTGAAGATGGTAAATGAACATACGTTGAGTAGATCAGGATTTCTAGTAGTCTGCAAGAGAATGAGTTAGTGCACCAACAGATAGATACACGCAGGGGAATGCATACTGCAGGTTGTGCCTCTTGTGCAGACCGGATATTGGAAAAGATGTCGGGTGGAGGGTCGCATATGTTGGTCTCACCCCAGTTGGTGTAAACCGACTGATGTGACTTGGGTGAGAAGATCAAGAGGTCGACACGTTGGTCAGTGAATGAGGCGAGGAGTTGGCGGGACTCGAAGGCCCATAGCTTGATGGTGTTGTCGTGCCTGGAAGCACTAGCGAGAAGAGCACGATCAAATGAAAGTGCTAGGCCATAGATGGTGAGTATGCCCTTCAAAGGGAGCTCCGACAATCTCCAGCATCAATGCATCAAACTCATAGATCGTGTTGAGATCTGGGCGATTGCTCTCACCAGAACTGAGTCCTACAACGCAGCTGCAGCAGCGCTACAGTCATGAATTACTTGCATCATTGTCTCGAGACATAGGATAGGCTTTCGGAAATGAAAAGCTTTGCACAGCCCGGTCAAAGAGTAGCTTCTTGCCAAAAATCCAAGGCATTCGCAGTCGTTCCTGCCAGGTCGATAACTGGACATCGAGACTGGAGCTGACGAGCGATGGTGGAGTCACAATTTCAAACTTGTAAATTCAAGAGAAATGATACTCACGTGATATTATGAAATTCTGGTGGCACGCGTTAGCAAACTGAAACGCGTCCGAGTCAGATCTGCGGTACTGCTGCACCTTCAGCTCGTCTTACTACTGGTGGATGCTACTTTTCTACCTGGACTACTATATCATTTGGCTTCTAGATCAACTATGAGCGTACCTTCAAGCGCTCCTCCTATTCCTCCCACAACCTTCCAAACACCGAATGGATCGAATAGTGCATCACCCAAAGATCTTCGAGACTTTCTCAAATCTTTAAATGATGACAATCCACCATTAGTACTAGACAAACCACTTTGGCTGCGCCTGATTGCTAGCCTCCTGGAGCAAGTCTTTGGTTGCTTTCCTTATTTCAAGCCAACAATGCTGGGCACCACCAACGAGCGCATCGAGCTCACAGACGTCACGCTCGATGTCTTTTCACGTGTCGGAAAAAGGGCTGACTCGCTTGACTGGCTTTATTCTGATGAGGAGCATCTATCCAAAAAAGTATTTGTGCACCTTTTGGGCCTTTGCACTTCAACGGAATCATGGTTGGAAGTCGTCGATTCAGGCGATTCAGGCGGTGCATCTCACACGCTCTATTCCAAGGCTTGCGGAACTCTCGTTGAGTTCTTACAACTTTTGTCATTTTCAAGTGTTCCAGGAGGAGATTCTAGTGATCTACAAAGGGGAGTCCTGCAGGACATTTTGTATGAAGCGACAAACTTGTGTACTAGTGAGTTTAATTAGCCTTGCTGTGAAACTTCTACTTACTGGTCATTTGTAGCAATGATCTCTGCTCGACACGAATCATGTCCTCTTGACGTGCACTGGTTCTCTACCCCACCGTGTTTGAAGACCACGACTGAAGACTGTTCCATTCCGGTATTATCATTACACGTCAGATTATTTTCATGCTTAGGCATCCTTTAGTGCCCTATAGACACCCTAAACGTGATCAGGCTCCCATCCCCTTCTCACTTTTCCGTCCTGACCAGCATCATCATCGAACTATTCGGCAAACTGTTTTCAACTGCAAAGCTTTCTTACTTCATCACGGCTGCTATGCTCCGTCACGTCTCTGAACTGACTCGTCGTGTATACGATTTTTGCTCTGAATGTCCTACCTCGCCTGCAACAAGATCCAGGTGCCTGCTTCGAGTAGCTGCTGCTGCTCACGCCCTTATGAGTAGTGACCCATCTCTTATCGGGGGACTCTCGAGACTGCCTTGCCGCCTTTTAATTCAACGACTCCAATATGGTCCAAATCCTGCGCAACGATCAGTCGACCGCAAGTTACGGGAGATTCTTACTTCCAATGCAAATCTGTCAGTCGACTATGTGAATGATACTCTGGAACTCTTGCGCTCTGAAACATGGGAGTTGCCTGGGAGTGAGCTTCGGGTGAGCCGCTGTAGTTTTTTCTTCTTTCAAACTTTGCAAGCTGAAACGGTGTAGGCTCTTGCGGTCGTATATATACGTGGTTGTGTGAGTCGCTTAGACGCAGCGAGTTTACAGGAAGTGCAATCATTCCTTCAAGGAAATCCCTCCTACCCTGATTTGGAACCACTGGTTATCACTGCCAGTAATTCTGTTGATAGTCCAATGAGCCAGACTGCAGACAGCATAGACTCTTCGCATTGGCGCACGACATTGCAGGGGCTCGTTAGTGCTCTCATCGTGCCTGATGAACTGCAGTGGAAGAATATTTGGCGCAAAGATACTGCATCCTACATGCAACGAATATTGGATAAGATCCAGTCCAGGTGGGCTCGGTGAGTCTGCATTACTCGTTGATGATCTTCTCTGAACGCTACCGTAGGGGACTGCATCATTCTTCGTCTTCTGCGCGTATAACACTGGCTGAAAACGTTGCCTCCCTTGCCTCGCACCTCAAGCTGTTCTCTCGGCAACAGTCATCTCAGTTCCGCATTGCCGCTGCTCTTCTATTACCTCTGAACGGAATTGTTGAAGGCCCATCAACTGAAGTCGACGTTCATGTGCGGCGACAAGCGTTTAGTGCTTTCCGAGCCGTCATCAGAGAACATTTAGCGGATATCCAGTCTGATGAGCCGCCACCTGTCTTTGATTTCTTACAACGCGGATTCAATGACAAAGACCGTTCTGTCAGAGTTGATGCTGGGTATGAAATATCTTACTTAGAGGTTAAATTACTCACATTGCACTATCATGTATAGTCGCGCACTTTCGGATTTGGTCCACCTCCACGCCCGTGCAATTGATAGAGGGTGCAAATTCAACGAAACAACTTTCATGAAGATCAGCAGCTTGCTTGAATCAAGCGTGAAGGATGCGGTGAAAGAAACGCTGCTAGTTACTATCGGTTCTATCGGGCGGTAAGCTTGTACACGCGTCCCTGAAATTGTCGACCAATGCAACTTTCCCCTGTGGCAGCGATGCTCAGTTTGAGCTTCTTGGATTAGTTGTCCACTGTTTGATATCCCAACTGGGCCAAGATAACCATGTGTTAAAAGGCTTAGCGTACACACAAGTATGTCAATCTATGAAATACGTGTCAGACTCTGATGCACCCCCAACAGCTTTTGGAGATAGCGAAAGCACAGATGAAGTCCCCTTACAATCTTGTCTCGCCATACCTTTCTCAGGTCGCAACATTCGTCGTCTCCCGGAAATGTACGAATCCAATGCTGATATTTGAGACGTGTCGATTTCTATCTGTGCATCCAACCGATTTTATCTCCGTCACGCTATCCAAAACTCTTCCGTATCTCTTTGCTAACTCCGAAGCGAAGGTTATAGAGGAGATTTCGGAGGATTTGGGTGAAACGATTTTGTCGTTGTTCATGAAGCATTCTCACCAAATTCTTGCTCATGTGTATCAACAACACGGACCAGCACAAACAACCGGGTCTTTGACGTTCATCATGAACATAATTTCTAGGGGTGCCGAGCCCAAGCCAGCTGATTTCACCGTTCGAGGCATGGTCCAGAGCTGTGTGGTGGCATTGCTCGCAGATCTAGTTGTGGTCCTAGGACATGAGAATGAAGAGCGAGCTGCGTTGGTCTGGCTTCACTCTTTGTTCGATCGTTCATGACACCTGAACATGTTATCAGGCAGTGGATGCTTTGCGAAAAGTCCAGCGGTCAATAACGAGTGAAACCGAACTCGAATTGTCTCCGTTCCTCAGGACCTACATGCTTGGCATTGTATCCAACTTGAATGAGATGTTGCAAGACGTTCATGGCAAGAAATCATTTCCAGCAAAGAAGCAGATTCTACGCGGTCTAGAGGTGCTAATCGTCCAAATCGGACCTCATGTAAATGAAGTTTCCCCTCAGGCACGTGCCTTTGTAATGTTTTCGGGACGATATATAACTTTCTCAGATTATGGCCACCCTGCAAACTATGTTTTTGGTCCCCGAACTTGCTGAAGTCACCCTATCTACGTGGTACACATTTCTGTCCACGTTGAATGTCGAGGATGTTATTCCACATATCGGCACTACCAGCGCAGCCATTGTTTCCGCATGGTCAGCTTTGTCTCATTCCACACGGGAATCCGCCAAGAAATGTTTGCGTCATATTGTCTTCGATGTTGGAAGCACCGTTCGAAATGACGCAAAGGCAAATCTACACGAGGTCGTGGACCTCGGTCATATCCCAGGGCTTTCTGAAATACATACCCAGCTTCAGAGTGTTCGCATCTGGGATCCGCGCGCGCAACTCCAGAAGATTCTAGATCGGTGCTCCAGTAACAACATCACAGTGGCTCAGGTGGCTCTCTCTGAACTCCAAAACTTCATGAAGAACAATCAACCCTCGCTTATACAAAACCTTGCGGCGGGCGACGCATTTGATCCCTTAATTGGAAGTATACAATTGACCTTATTCCAGGTTGTCAGTCGTGATGGAGAGGGTTCTGACACTCTGCGGCAGCTGGCGTTTGAGTGCATGGGCATTCTTGGGGCGGTTGATCCAGATCGTTGCGACCTTAATTCGACAGAGACGAAAATGATCGTGCGGAATAACTTTGAAGATGACACAGAAGCAAAATCGTTTGCTCTGCACGTCATCCAGGATGTTCTCGTGGACGCCTTCCGGTCTACTAGCGACATAAAGTATCAAGGACATCTCGCCTTCACGATACAAGAACTCCTGCGATTATGTGATTTTTCTACTGCCCTTGTGTCATCGGAAAACACGACATCCGTCTCAGCGTGGGTTCGCAACAGGTGGAACGGGTTCCCCAAACACGTGCTTGAAACAGTTACTCCACTCTTGGGGGCAAAATTCAAAGCTTCGCATAAGGAATTGCCCCATCTCCCTTCGCCCATTTACCCTCATCAAAAGACCTATCGAGAGTGGGTACAGCTATGGACAGCTCATCTAATAACCAAAGCGTCCGGGGGTATGGCGCAGGACATCTTTGGGGTCTTTCGCTCGGCAGTGCGCAACAAGGATGTTGGTGTCGCTCACCACATACTGCCTCACCTCGTATTGAACATCCTTGCTTCTGAGAACGACGAAGATACCAGCGGCATTATCCAGGAATTAACAGCTGTTTTGAAAGATCAGGTGGCTTCTGATAGTCTGTCCACTCCAGACAAGAAGTTCCTTAGTGCACAGGTATCTTCCAACCTGGCCATTTTCATCATTATCGCTGAACATCTGCCTCAGGCTGTTTTCACGTTGTTGGACCATCTCAGTGCATATGTGCGAGTCCAGCGACAGGATTTACCAAAGAAAGCTGAGGGGAGAAGATCACGAGGAAATCCTGAATTTGCGATACGACAGCAGCAGCTTATCCGGGTCGATTCAGTACTCTCTAGCATTGACCATGAACTCATGGCTAAAGCTGCGCTACAGTGTCGAGCTCACGCTCGCTCACTTATGAACTTTGAGAGGCAGATAGTCTCGATGAGAGAGAGACAGCCTCCCCCTCCCGGAACGGATTTCACACCCTATTATGAACGCCTTCACGAGATCTACGCACAGCTTGATCAGCCGGATGGAATGGAGGGTATATCGACTTTGATCTTGTCCCCTTCATTGGAACATCAAATCCGTCAACACGAAAGTACTGGACGCTGGACTGCTGCTCAGAGTTGTTGGGAAGTTCGCCTCCAGCAACAACCTGACAATTTAGACTTCCATCTTGGACTCCTTCGATGTTTGCGCAACCTTGGACATTATGGTAATGTTTGAGTTATTTTTTCGGCTGCAGAGCTAAACCTTTTTAGATACGCTCCGCACACATGTCCAGGGTGTTCTCGTTAGAAACCCAGGGTGGCAGTCGGTTTTGGCAGATTTTCAGGTCGAAAGCGCGTGGATGATAGGAGCATGGGACTACGTTCACAACATCACAGCGAATACGGAACACGAAGGGCCTTCCGTAGTCAAAGCCCGAGTTCTTCTTGCTATGCGGTCTGGTGAACTTCTGCAGATCGAAGAAAGCCTAAGGAAAGCACGCCTTGTCCTTGGTGCTCCAATTGCTGCTTCTGGGCCAAGTGGGCATCGTCGTGCTTATGACGCTCTGGTCGACCTGCACATGATTCACGAACTCGAATTGATCCACGAGGCTGTGTCTAATTTGCCGCCAAGCTCACAAGGCCGTAAATCTGCCATCGTGACTCTTAGCCAAATTCTTAGTGCACGTTTGGACCGTACATTGCCTACCTTCCGCGTACACGAATCCCTGCTTAGCATGCGGCGAACAGCATTTTTACTCAGGTAAATCACTTCGCCCTACTGTTCAATTTGACATTCTTCTGACGCCGACTATGGACAGCACAGTCTCTCGACCATCAATCACAAGTCAAATTGGTCAATCGTGGTTGGCGAGTGCTAAGATTGCTCGAAAAGCCGGACAGTGGCAGACCGCATACAGTGCAATGCTCCAAGCGCAGTACACCAACGCTCGATTCAGTTTCATGGAAAGTGGGAAGCTGGTCAGAGCACGGGGAGAGCCGTTGCGCGCGCTACAAGAACTTGAAAAATCCATGCGCATCCTAGGTCTCGTGGACAACAATACTATTGACTTGACGAGAGAAGATGAACAGTCTATACGGATGAAGGCAAAGGTGCGGACATATTCATTGATAGGATGTAGCTCACAATCCCGCAATCAGGCGCAAATTCTTCTTGCACGTTGGATGAACGAGTCTGATCGATACGAGGCTTCCTACGTGCTGAAACAGTTTCAGAACGCCGCTGACTCAGCTCCAGGATGGGAGAGTGCCTTTTACCACCTTGGTCACTTCCAGGATCAGTGTTATAGGAATCTATCGTCAGACGACAAGTCAAACCGGTAAGTCTCTAGGGTTATTCGTGGGTGCCTTGTCATCTCGCTGATAGATGGTTATAGTGGAATCAAGATGAATTTTCAAACCATCAAGTGTTTCACAGAGGCCGCTGCTTATGGAAACAAATTTGTATACCAGACTATTCCTCGCTTGCTCACCTTGTGGCTAGACATGGGCGAGCGCAAGGTGTCAGCAGAAAATCCGTTGTTTGATAAGATCAACAGCGTTGTCGCCAGCTCCATCGATAGCATCCCGGTGTACAAGGTGTGAAGTTACCACGACCCAACAAAATGCTTTGCTGATTCTTGCGTTCAGTGGTTTACTGCATTCCCTCAAATCGTATCTCGAATCGGACATCCCAATCGTGTTGTGTGCTTGGTCTTATCAAAACTTATTTCATCGGTCATCCGAGAATACCCCAATCAAGCGCTTTGGTTCTTCGCATCAGTCGTAAACTCGACGAAACCCAATCGTCAACAACGCGGAAGAACAATATTAGACCAGCTGAAAGTGAGTGTGCATATCCACTGTTATTGAAGTATTAAGCCTAAGACAATGGCGTAGAACAGCCCGGCGAACACAGACTCTAACTTTCCGAACCTTATCACAAGTCTTCACGCCATGATCGACGAGCTCCTTCGGCTTTGTAATTACCCCATCGCTGACCGCAAGACGCTCAGCATGCGCCGTGATTTTCCAAAGCTACTTGCGATGAAAGAGAGTAATATCCTCATCCCTTTGCAATCATCATTGACAGTCAACCTCCCGCCTGTCTCGTCTACGAGTCACCGTGATAAACGACATAATCTTTTCGACCCTTTTTCGCCCACGTTTGCTGGTAAATTATACCTACAACTGAAAGCAACGACCTTGACTGACTTGATGCAGTCTTCTACGATGAAATCGAAATCATGCACTCGTTGGCCAAGCCACGAAAAATCACCGTTAACGGTTCCGATGGCATTAAATATATGTTCCTTGCCAAACCGAAGGACGATCTGCGGAAGGATGCGCGCCTTATGGATTTCAATGGGATCATCAACAAGCTCCTCAAGACTAATTCAGAATCTCGGAGAAGGCAACTTCGTATGTTCGAATGAAATAAAGTGGTAATGGGCTGACTTCTTTCAAGACATTCGGACGTACGGCGTGGTGGCGCTGAACGAGGAATGTGGTGTTATTCAATGGGTACCGAACACTATACCTGTGCGACCCGTACTATTGAAATACTACGAGACGAGGAATATTCCAGCTTGGGTACGTTCTCTCAGTTTTCCAAGGACACGCGTATTAAGAGAAGCAGTCCAAGGAGCTGAATGATGTCACAAGACGCATCAAAGACGGTTCCGATAAAGATGCCGCTGAACTATTTGCGACCAAAATTCTTCCTGAGTATGTGGTTGTTGTATATAAGTTGCTTTGTGATTTAAGCAGTGCAGGTTTCCTCCGGTCTTTCATGAATGGTTCGTGGAGACGTTCCCGGAGCCGTCAGTATGGCTAGCTAGTCGCCTGAATTATGGGCGTACCATGGCAGTGATGTCGATGGTCGGATTCATCTTAGGGTGAGCCGATGGCTACCTCAAGGGTAGTCAACACCTAACCGATTTTTGAAAGATTGGGAGATAGGCACTGCGAAAATATCCTTCTGGACACCAACAACGGAGACTTGGTCCATGTTGATTTTAGTTGTCTCTTCGAGAAGGTACTCCAAGCCTCCTCTCATTTTTTATTTCACTCACGTGCGCTTAGGGTAAAACGCTTGACACACCCGAACGGGTTCCTTTCAGACTCACTCAAAACCTTGTTGACGGCCTTGGGGTGACTGGCATAGAAGGAGTCTTCCGTATCGCCTGCGAAATTACAATGCAACTCCTCCGCGATAATAAGGACCCCCTCATGAGTGTTCTCGATGCATTTATTCATGATCCGCTGGTCGAATGGGAGGATGAGACGAGAAAGAGAGTACGTCAATGTCTTGCGCGTGTTTTTTTTGCTGATAACTCAAAATTTTATGTTTCAAGCAACGCCGCAATGCCAAAGATAGAAAGACAAATCGAATTCAGCCGCTATCAAGGCTGCTGATTTGAGATTATGGGCCAAGTCTGCGCTGCGGCCGATAGAACGGAAATTGAAAGGACTATATTCCCCGACAAATGTGAAGGAGCGGACTTATGGAGGAATCACAAGAGGAGGAGAAGATGAACGGGAAATCTCGACAAGCAATCTCGTCCAGATGCTCATACAAGAGGCAATCGACCCCGCAAACCTGGTGAGTTATCGTACTTAGTTAGCTCACCGAGTACTGAATCGTCTTCAGGGCAAGATGTATCCTGGATGGGCTGCGTGGCACTAGGGATTATATCCTTCACTCTTGACAGAGCTCGTATTATATTGTTGGATGATATGGCCTATATTGTATTTCACCGCGTAACGACTCTTCACGCTAACTCGTGTGTTGCGACCACAATGACGATATATTGTGCAGAGTAGATGCTTATATGGTGGATCTATGTAATAAGCATGTTGTGTCCGCGAGATTACTTCCTGACAGGCTTGCCCTGGAAACAGTATCATTCACAATAACGGCCAATAACAGCTCAAGTCTTACCATGGTAAGCTGGTACATGCCATACACGGTTCCACACATACCCAGACCAAAGAGAGTGAAGTAGGTACCTAAACGGTGCCCGAGTGAATGGCATGTACACCGAACTGCGCTGCCATATCACTTACCGAGATACAACTTTGAACGTGGTGGACGGTAGTAAACGGGCGAGTGTGAAGCCTGAAAATGATGGTCAATCACATACACAATGCCAGGCAGTCGACTGTTACCTGGTAAGCCCGTTGCCTCTCGGGAACGTAGTTTTGACCTGGAAAATTTAGACAAGGATGAGAAAGAAACTTGAGAATATATGACCGAGATACTCACGTTGAACCACAGCGTCAATCATGGTGGTGAGTTGTAGGATTGTATTTTGTCACTGCAGCTGGTCGACGTTGAAATGATATTCGGGAGGAAATGTGGTGGCGGAGTCCGAACGGTGTTTGCCGAACTCTCCCGAACCTGTCCTCTGATCATGGCTGATCGCGTCCGCGTCCGAGTATGTTTTACCATGCTCTCATTTCATAGATTCTGGCTTGCTCATTGTTCTGCGTGATGTCTAGGGTGTCACTATACACAGACCGATAATATATGGAAACACTGCGACAGTCCTTACTCCTGCTGAACGGGAGACCTCCCACTATCAAGACCACACTCATCGGTGGACAGTTGCAGTTCGTAGTGCTCCGAGCGCACCTGACTCTGATATTGTCGGTGGTGCGGATGACTTGGGGTACTTCATAAAAAGAGTCACGTTTAAACTGCACGATACATATCCGAATCCGACCAGGAGTGAAGTTTCATCTTGATGTCCTCTGCAGTAGCTGAACGCGTCCACAGACATCGATAAACCCCCATTTGAGGTATCAGAGACTGGGTACGTATTATCCAAGTGCACCAAACGCGAAAGTTGACAATTTTCTCAGTTGGGGAGAGTTTGAGATTCAAATCCGCATCACGTATGTAGCAGAATCTGGCGAGAAAGCCACCACGCTCTACCACCACCTGAAGTTACATCCTTGGTCAATTGCCTTCTCGCTCCCCAATGCATCCGCCGTTCCTCCAGAGCCTGAAATCCCGTCTCCCGAGAACGCTGCAAAGCTCGGGCCTGTGCATAGCTGGCAATATGACGAGATTGTCTTTACGGACCCATTCCAGAATTTCCTTACTCTTCTAACTACGCATCCACCAACGCCGCTGCCGAAAACGAGTGTAAACAAGAAGCCTATTCCTTTTCATTCGTGTAACCCTGCGTCATTGGAGGCGAGTCTGAAGGGTGGCGTGCCGGAGTTCACTAGTGCTATGGAGAAAGATGAGGCTGACAGGTTGGAAGAAGCGAAGGGCAAGATTATCAAAGAGCAGGAGAAATGGCGAGGAATCTTGATAGAAAGAGAAAAGGAGCTTGAAAGACTTCAGAAGCTACTTGCGTCGAAGGAGTGATCTTGCCGGATGCTGGGTGAGTATTAGCAACTGCTCTCTCATGCGAATTCTCGCATCCTAATTTGTGACTTTAGTGTCTCTAGGATATCTGTGAGCACGCGAAAAGCGACGGTCCTCAGAACAAGTGTCCCAGGCGTCCCTCTGAAACTATAGCAACATCGTCGGTCCGAGATTAAGTCTACGACTTGCCAGATCTGCGACCTTCTCGTGGAGATTAGTCGAAGGCGAACCGATGGTCGTGCCACAGCAGGTAACTTACGATGTAATCTCTAGATGCTCCTTCTGTACGGTACCACATACTGCTGCCTTTGCAAGCGCCGAGAACATGATCTGTACTAGCTAGCTGACTATGATGATACTATTCATGTGGGTGATTGAAAGACGGCTATCCGACAGCTTGGCTGCCATAGTAGAAGTCCGTCAAACGAATTACTTGCTAAAGTAGGCCATTAGATGAATTGTGGAGGAATTATAAGCATTTATCTGGGGGCCTGATAAATGGAAATTTCAAGCCATCGTCTTTCCCTGTACTTGATCTCATTGTCGATAAAAATGTGATAAAGGGGCGGTATCCGTAATAAGTACAACTGTGTTATCGTTTTCGTCCCTTTCCCGCGTTTCGCCCACTACCCCTTGATTCGTCCGTTTGATCTAAGAAGCCGCCAAGTTCTAGCGCATTGCGGGCAGCATGATTGATGTGCTTGAAACGATCAGGACCCAGATGGATTCCACCAAACCAACGGGTTACAACAACAAGGACATTATTGATTTCCTGTATCATAAATTGGGGGTTGTGACCTCGGAGTTGACATCGGCGTACGTACCAAGATAGAGAGTAAGTGGGCCAGTCGACTACCTGCTGCAGTTTCCCCATCGTCATCATTATCTAAGGAGTGTCAATCTCACATCGTCGAAACAAGGAAATGTACCACGTACCCTGGTGAAGCACACTACCCACCTGGCAACGCCAGGCATTGATGATGGGATGAGCGGCACGGGATATATGGCGTTCCGACATGAGATGATTCAAAACGAGTGGTACCTTGCGCACAGTCGGTCAGTAAAACATCCATCTGTCTTCAATCGTGTACAATACCTGCGATGGATCGGATATCCGACAAGCACGGCCAATAAATACACTCTTTCTGTCCACAATAGGTTCGGCTTCGACGATTTTGATATTTGCCGGTAAAGCAGTGTCGAGAGGTACTCGATCCTTTTCGTCAGTAGTTGATGACGATTCAAAAGGCTCGTCGGGTTCGACCAAGGTGTGGTTGCGGGTATGTGCATCCTCTCTGAGTAATTCTCCGGCCGTCTCCTTGTTTAGTTTATCTTCATACCATGCTTCGCACCGCTCCAGTACGTTCTGTAGTCCGTCAAAAACGCAGACACTTTCCGGCGTCCATTCCACTCCTGAGACAGATATGAACGTGCGGAGTATAGATCCAAAAAGTGAGGAGTCGACACCAAAAGCGCCGATATAACGAGAGAGGAGCTGCAGTTGAGGGGGGCTTGAGGCAGGGTATGTTGGAGGAATTGAGACCAATATACGTATGGAAATGTCTTCATGAGATGGCAGACTTCCGGAGTAGGCGTCGGAACGAAACTCAGGCAGTGCGATGATACACTCACTTGAGCGAAACTTCGTAACGGATGGCGCCTAAAGTACTGGACGAGTGATTGGGAATACCGCTTCTAGGGCTTCCGGGCGATGAACGGCGTAGGTGAATAGCATGGTCTCCGTATATGGACTGAAGAACTGTAATGATCAGGGTCCGTCGAAAGTTTTGTTATCTGTGAATGATCTGATCTTACCGTCGATCTCAGAGGCGACGGATTCGAGGTCAGAACTTTGCATCAACTTTGCAACAAAGTCCCTTAGCTCCGTTGCAGGATCCGAATCAGTTGACTGGGTATTTTGATCGGAGATTTCGGTGTCCATAGCAGTAGCTACTGGCCCTTCAGGGTTCTAAGACAACTTGCACGCGATCCGGGAAGTCTTGCGAAAGGGAGGCAGGCCTGAGCCAGGTCATGATTTGAAGTCCGCGGAGGTCCGCGGCATATGCTATTCGGTTTTTACTTCCATTGAGAGAGCCTGACAGCCTCTTTGTGGAGGAAATGTACTTTTAGCTCATGGAAAAACAACCTTGATCATCGTCGCATGTGTATTGAAGTTGTTAATACATTACGGCGATTGAGTCTCACGATATCATGTTCGACTCAATAGATTCGAAGTATTCAGTACTCTGTTCGTGAGGAGACAAGGAAACCCGCAACGAGCGGAACTAGTGGAGACGCGTGTAGATTTCGGTTAAAAAAAATAAGGATGTGATGCGGGGAAAGGGGTGGATAAAGCATACGTTCCAAATATTGACGGGTAACAGGCAAGGTAAGCAGAGGCAGACAGAGGTTGCAACGTATGTCCGCCGAGTCTGCAGGGTGTGTTGATACAAGCACTTGGGAACTTGAAAATATATTCAGCTGGTGCATGGTTCATAGCCGGTATACCCGGACCTGAGAGTACAAAGAATATGTTCCCTGACTAGGGACGCTAGTTCAGGTTTACCAAAAGTTGGGAAAAAATATGCGACGTGTCAAAAGCAAATTGACTCTTTGTGTACCGCGTGGACAATAGACGGCAGACCACGATGCTTATCTGGTTCATATCTGGTTCTCCCATAGGAGGATGACCCTGTCCCCAGCGTACACCGCCGTATACGAATGATTGCGACCAGCGCCGACCACATGGATGTGCCAAGTCAGTACCTTATCATGTGCTGAGTTGTACTTGTGAATTTTTATTGCATTGCTCGGGTCATCTAATTGGGAGTCGACTGTGAGTCAGCGTCAGCATTTTGTAAACACTGGTGGCATGATATGCTTACTTTATAAACAAGCCGTGAATGCCGCATCACGACGAGTGCATGAAGGACATATTTTGAACAAGGCTTGGCTTGTCTTGCCAGCTAAGTTACTAGCAAGTTGAAAGCGTGAGCTAAACCCACTCATTGAAGATCAGACACTATTGAAACAAACGAAGCTACTATGCAAATCCACGAAGGACGCGGGGATACCTGGCCGCTTCTCATAGGTAAAAATACGATAGATAAAAATACCCCCATACCTGCCTTCATGATGGTGATCAGCAAAACTGCGCTGTTGACCTTGAAATCCAAGGTAGAGCTCGATACAAGGAGTCTATAATATATGATATGATTGGGACCTCATTTTGTGGTCGCTGAAAGTATGGAAACCCATGTGAAGTCAAGTGCTTGATTTAGAGTAGCTCCATCAGTCATAGAGGACTCACTTTGAATCAGAATTCTGACTTGGAAGACTCCTGATCAATCAAAATGATGATTTACATTGAGACATGGTACCATGAAGCTTTTTATTCATCGCAGCGACATGCCAGTCTGATCTTGGACTGTCGTTAGATCCTGAATGTGGGCTGGCGAGCAGCCGTACGTACCACGTATGATAGTAGATTCAGCGCTTATAGCTTTCGGCATGCCAATTTCGGCTTCGAACCGCGCAGCTGCAAGTCAGCGGCAATATGACATAACACGCACACGCCCGGCCATAGTCATACGAAACACATAAACTTGCCTTAATCCTTCATCTTCATCACTAGTACCAGGCGCACCAGCCTGCGATCAGCCGCTAAGAAAACCCACGCCTCGTTAAAATGGGTGCTTCTGATCCAGGAGAGCCGACGGCAGTCTCTGCAGGCAGCAAAAGAGCTCATAGTCCCAGGACTGCTCCTGCAAAGCGCGCCAAAGCAGCCCAGGCCTGTTTATCATGCAGGAAGCACAAAACTCGTTGCGAAATGCTTGATGGAGATAACTCCGGCTCTCAATGCCACCGTTGTAAAGTCCTCTCCCTCCCTTGCTCATTCGAAGAAAACGGCGCTCCGGCGAGTGATCGCGCTGGGCCCTCCTCCCGTCCTCTGCACACACCAGATATCCGTTCCATGCGGGAACGCGAGGACCGGCGTCCTTCCCTTACTGTTCCCCAAAAATCCCATGATATACCAATGGACAACTCTCGCGCTCATGCAGGTTCCAGTTATTCAAGGAATTGGGACTCTAGCTCAAACACCCTACCACCCTTTCCAAGATCTCAGCCCCAAGAGGAGGAGGTCGACCTTCTAGACCCTAATCGGTTATTGCCAGAGCGCCACAAGCCGTGGGGATTTTTAAAACTTCCTGGAGGGTTTGATGGCACCATGGTGCCTATGCTGGCTATGCAGGCGCTTACCCGTGCAGGTTCGGTTGATGACTCCTCACGGAATAAAGTGGACCAGTCATTACTCCATATTCTTGGGAGGGAGCAGGTAGATTATCTTACCGACATGTAAGCCTTGACGTTTTATTCCCTGCGAGGCTCTTATTTTGGCACAGTTTCGAGGAACGTTACGCTCCCTGGCTTAATTTGCAGCCTTCTCAGCAACCAGAAGGACCACTTCTAAAACTCGCACAGTGCTGTGTTGCATCACGACATCTCGGATCATCAACGCGCTCGGCAGTCTCTCCTCAGCTATATCGCCTGGCAGACGAATCTATCTTCAAACAGGCCTATCACCCTTTGCCATCTACGGATGCAATACATGCAATGCTCGTACTTTCATTATGGCAACCCATAGAGGATCCAACAACAACAGAGTCACGCGATGGTCGGCTAATTGCTTCGACCGCCGTCAGTATGGCCATGAACCTTCGCCTAAGCGAGGCCATGGTATATTCTAAAACTCTCCGGAAGCAGAAAAAACCGAACGAGCTTCCTAGCGCGGAGCTAATGGAAGCCATTGACAAAGCACGCCTCGTACGTCTTTGACAGGCTCTCAAATAATTAACCTAAACTTGTGGCTGTAGTGGTTCGCATTGAATAATGTCGAGTCAATGTCTGTACAGCAGTATAATCCACTCGGCGTCCCCAGCTGATAAATTTTGTTGCAGGCTTTGTGTAGGTACCGGGCGCAACCCAATATCGGACTGTGATAGTCTTATACATGACGCCATCGATACAACATCGATGGCAACGATTGGGGCTGGTCGTGACATGCGACTCACTTTGATCTCCCAAATGTTCGCTGCTACACAATACGGGCTCTCCATACGCCTCCGTTCCGCAGAAGAAATTGGGGTCTTCTACAAAGAAGTGCTCGACTTCCTGATGCGCATGGACGTGATCGAGCGCCTCATTTATCCCCTCCCAGGTATGCGGCCCGAATCCTTCACCTCTGAGAGCTTAACTCTGAACCCTGACGTCAGTCCTAGCAGAGCACGAGGTCTTCTTCTTCACGATGTTGCAGGTATACTATCAGTCCTGCAGGCTGCTGGTCCTGGTACATGCCCTGATAGAAACAAAGACCGTGATTTCCAAGTGCGACCAGCAAAACCCATGGTTCCTCGTTGCAGAGCATAACGGAATCAACCTCGGACGAAGTTGGGGCCACCAAGCGCTTGTGCTGTCTGAAGGCATCCTCATCACTGCGCTATCACGACCTGAACTCGTGCTCCTCAGTGCTGCGCCTGATAATTTCTTCTCGATGCTCACCCTCGCGACATTTTTCGTCATCCTCAGTAAATGGTCCGTAATGGAAAACGCCTGCGAGCAGTTGCCTGGATCAAGTGACAGTATTCTTGCGCGGACGATCGATCGCATGCAACAGGTGAGCGCGGCTCCGGATCATGTTCCCGCGAAGTGCGCTCGAGTTATCGAGGCTGGCGTGTTGAGTTTCCGGAAGCGTTCATCGGAGAAGTCGGAGGCAGATTCCCAGCTCAGCCGGCCGTTACTTGAGCATTTCGATACGGCTGCACGCAACTTCCGAGAGCGCGTGTCAGCACCTGCTGCGCACTCTGGGTACCCCACAGAGCAGCAGTACCCGCATACACAGCAGTCATTCCCGTCGTTCCCAATCAACGATCCGAATTACTTCATGAATTCGGACATTATCCTTGACAACGATTTTTGGTCGTCTTTTATGTCGAACTTGAGCGATGGGAAGGGTAGATAGATTTGGAGGGATGGTATATTTACTTTAGTGTCCTTGTTTCTGTTACTATTTTGACTATGTTACGACGCAGGTACTTTTTATATATACCAAGTAGCATGTAGCATGTTAGCTCTTCTACATTGTCATATATCGACTTACTATACCACCTTCCTCCGGGACTGAACTTATTATCGCAGCTCTTCTCGATCTTCTTGTACTGGTATATTTTTACAGGTATTTGGAGAAGCTTTTTTAAGTTCCCAACATGAAAGATAGGCTATAGATAGGCTTGTCGAAGGTTGAAACGGGCTTTCATGAGTCGCCAAAGTTGGATTCAAGGATCGTTGATGCGAAGGGGAGCCGGATCGAAAGTGATTATCGCCGTGGCTAACCGGCAGAAGGTGGATCAGGAAGCATGTTAATATCAAACTGTGCAGTACGCCGAGGGAGGGGCTTGAGTGGGCGGGAAGAGATAGCTTTTATACCAATGGATGAAGAATCTGAGTCTGAACTGCCGTCTAAGTCTGACCCGTCTGATTCTGATTCTGATTCTGAGGAGGACGAGTCGGGTGAGGGAGAAGACGATGATGATGACGATGACGACGACGACGACCAATCTTCACTCCCGGAATCTTCATCGTCTGAACAAGAATCTGAATCCTTGAGCCGCGTCTCCAACACGCCCAATCCGAGGTTCTATGAGAGGATCATGAGTTTGTTGTGTTTTACAATGGTGGGGATTAGGACCTGCCATTTCGATGTACTGCTCTGTGTCCTCTTCGATATTTTCGATATCTACGCTCGATGGGTTGTCTCGGATGCGCTGAGCAAGTGAGTCGTTCTCTTCCTTGAGGCGGGGGAGGAAGTCCTGGATACGTGCGAGCACTGTCCATCGAAATACTCAGAATCCATACTCGTGGGATATGAGAAAAAACGACGTACGTTCGCTGGGAGGGTCTACTGCGTATGTTTTTCGCTCACCAAAGTCGAAAGTTGGTGGAACAGCATCGGATGTATTCCTAGCTGGTGAAGAGCTGTTCAATTGCTCAAGGAGGTTACCTAGATATGACTGAGCCAGTAGTCGCGTGTCAAATAGACTTGCTCACCTATCCTCTGCTGCCTGTTTTCCTCGTCTTCGACTTCGAGCTTGGATCCAGAATGCGACATTATGTATAGATAAAAGAGTTTGATGCTGTGTTGAATGAATATAAAAGGAGGTTAACCGAATTTAGTAATCAAAGCCTTCGTGACTTCGTCGCGTCCATCAGCGAGCGCGTATAAGAGGGCACTGTTCTCAGCGACGATCTCCTATTAGTGGGACTAATCAGCATCTTTCAAATAGATACGATATGCCACAGCAGCCACGCATTCGTGTTGTTGTGCAGCTTCCTTACAACCGTCCTGATAACCCACTTCCCGATCCTCCCCATGTGCGTATCGGCAGTCGTAGTTCTCTAGGCTCTTGGCTGAACGAGCTTGGTCCGTGCAGATTGAATGGAATGCAGAGAAGGCTAATGTTTTATGGGAGGTTATCGCACTTTCTCGGACGAGCGATAACGGTGGCACAGATTGTGAGTAGTCTACTAGTTGATATAGACAGCATCATATCAAACTTATACCGAATCATCAACAGGGAAAGGTCTCGCAGCACATCTGGAAGTGCCACTTCCGTATCTACTTTATCGTGCACAGGCTCGATACGAAGATGATCTCCGAGGACTGCAAGGCTTCCACGCTGGGAACCAGCCCGCCACCAAGTCCACAGAGGTAACACCTGTCCTCCCAGACCGTCCCCTCTCCATTAAGATTCCTGCTGCACGCTTCAACTCCATCAATAGCGCCCGTAGGCTTTCTACTTCCAGATTAGCAACGCCTCTTGGCGTCCGTGCACGGCTCAACTCCCTCACCCAACACAACTCTGTCCAATCACCTGCCAAATGCAAGAAAACATCATCCTCGTCAACGTCTACTCTTCAGGGAACTCAAGTCAAGAGACCCCTGCGCCTACCCTCTCCGTTCTCATCTGACGAGAGCGATTCCGAGGATGAGCAGGCTGCGAAGGAAGAAGAAGCAGACCGTGCGGCAGAGGAAGAAGAAGCCTTGTCACGCAAACTTGCAAGCCTGAAGCGTATGATGACGAGCGAGGCTTTGGCCTTGTTAGCTCGCCACTATCCCCTGAGAAAGGCAAAGCGCGAGATGTGATCCGCGGACGTGCGCCAGTGCCTATCTTTCGCCCTGGACGCGAGGGTGAGGATACCATAGGCTTCAGACGCAACGATGAGAGCTTTAAACATGAAGAACGGAACCGCGATCATAGCGCATCTGTATCAAGTGCATCTTCTCCGCAGGGTTCAATCCCTTCGATCCCGTCCCCGCCGCCAGAGTCTCAATCTCCGATGGCCCGGCATCTCTCTACGAGCAAGTCGAGCAGCCCCCCAACAGTGTCGACGCGGAACGCACGGGGGCAGCCAGCATATGCGTTATGGACCACTTGCAGGGCTTAGTGAGCAGAGAGCAGTCATGGGAGCTCTGCCTCGAGCTTTAGCTGATATAAGTGGTGCGTCATTCTTGTATCTTCAGTCCCCCTCATGTCGATGTTGTTGTAGAAGCAAGCTTTTCGGCGTCAGCCTTGGAGAGCGCGCTGATGTCAAATGTCCCTGCAGGAGCGGGGTCTCGTCTGTAAGTATTCTGTGAAGTAATTGTTATAAAGCGCTCACCAAGAATTGTCTCTCGCAGGTCTGCAATTGCAAGGAGCAGGTTTGTACGTGGGGTGCGGTTGTAGCATGCCCCCTTAGACAGTCATCTGACTGGTTTATTATTCTTTTCTATCGATGAGCTTTCTTCAAAGGAATCTGTATCACTATCATTCTTATCATAAGTCGTTTCCTAATTTTATCAACTTAACCTAGGTTTGACACATCAGACTGATGCCGTCCCGTGTTCTTATTTTTGCTTCCACATCATTCGAGCGTGTTCTCGTCCACGATGATCATCAGACGATCATACTACTTTTAAGTGCATGTGCCGATCAGCACAGGATTGTCAGAATACAAAGGCGCTTGACGGCCGATGATATAAAGCGCCTTGGGAATCACGTTCACTTTCTCTCTTGATCATATCTGCATTATTCCCAGTTAGTACAGCACTCACAATCAAAACTTGTTCCCTTTCCTCGAGACTCTAGCTTCCGCTTACCCTTTCATATACACTAACTTCGAGCCAAAACAATACTGACAGACAGCGAACGATGCAGTTGACGTTCGTGACGGATCTAGGCCAGTCGTATGCCGTTGATATCGACCCTGACATGGAGCTTGAGAATGTGATGGCTTTGCTAGAGGCAGAGGTGAGTCGCTTGTTCTCTACCCCACTTCTATCCAGCCCTAACCAATGCATGCCAATTCCCTTGTCTTTGCTTTCCCCTGCTCATACGATGACATACATGGTACTGTCTACCACTCTGGATCATACAGTCGAGTATACCCCCCAGCGAACAAAGCATCTCGCACAACGGGCGCGAACTTATAGATCCCAAGGCTACCATCCGGGCGCTTGGTGTGGGCGAGCACGCTATGCTCCTCCTACGCAGGCGTGTTAACGTTCCCGGGCCCGAAGGCAGGTGAGCACCTAATTCAGTTCTCGGCTTTCATTGTGCCCACGTATTGATGTCCCTTTACAGACCCATAGAGCAAGATGCAGAGATGATGAGACTGCAAATTCTTGGAGATCCGCAACTTATGAGACAATTACAAGAAGTGCGTGACTATTGTTGCTTGCTTTCTTTAGCTTCTCACTGATCATTCCTCACTCAGACACTCCCGGAAATAGCTGCGGCTGCCCAGTCCGACCCCACACGCTTCGCAGAACTCCTGCGGCAGCAACGTGACCGCGCACAACAAGCTGAGCTTGGTCGACAGCGCGAGATATCGGCTCTTAATGCTGACCCGTTCGATGTCGAGGCGCAGCGTCGTATCGAGGAAGCTATACGTCAGCAGGCGGTCATGGAAAATATGGAGCATGCGCTTGAATACTCACCGGAGGCGTTTGGGCGGGTGACGATGCTTTAGTGTGTATTTGTCCGGCTTTAGAGTGTAAAGGTGCTGATGGATGGTAGCGTGCCGGTAGAGGTGAATTCGCATCCTGTGAAGGCGTTTGTGGATAGCGGAGCGCAACAGACAATCAGTACGTCTTGTTCCGCCCTTTTTGTGTCTGTCTGATTTCACTTGTACAGTGAGCCCTGAATGCGCAGAAGCGTGCGGGTACGCAATTTTCCTCTGCATTAGACGAAACTGACGTATCACAGGATAATGCGTCTCATCGATGGGCGATTTGCAGGCATTGCACGTGGAGTGGGGACTGCGAAGATTCTGGGACGTGTGCATAGTGCACAGATGCGACTTGCGGACTTGCATCTTCCGTGCTCGTTCACGATAATGGAGGTCGGTCTTCCTTCTTTTCCGATATATCTTCCCCAACCATGAAGTTCACAAAAACTCGAGGGCCGTGATGTGGATCTTCTTCTCGGGCTCGACATGCTGAAGGCACACCAAGCATGCATCGACCTCGAAAAATCTGTGCTGCGTATCCAAGGGCGTGAAGTAAGCTTCCTCCCTGAACACGAACTCCCCGAGAAAGCACGGATGATCGACTCCGGAGTGGACGAGCCCATCGCGTCTACCTCTGGCTCTTCCAGCAGCGCTCCACAACCTGCACAAACGAGTGGTGGTAGAAATATTGGGACTAGCAGCTCGTCGTTCCCAGGTGGTGGAAATACGCTGGGTTCGGCGCCTACGCCACGTGCATCGACACGTCCCGCCGCTGCCCAATCACGACACCCAGATTCCGCTATCGAGCTGATCATGGGGCTTGGCGTATCACGGGAGGTGGCGATCAGTATGTTGGATGCGGCGGGTGGGAATGTGGATGCTGCTGCAAGTTTGTTGTTCTAAGTCCTAGGGTGGGCGGGAATTCTTGCAATGATGAGGAGACATTAATTTTCTTGGATCTTGGATCTATGGGATTGCAAAATGTACGATGTGATGAATTATATCTGCTGGTTCGTTTCGGGAAGGAGCATCAAAGAGAACTTCGTGGGCCTGGAGAACTTCCAATACCCGTCGAGCTTGATTTGAGATAATTGGTAACACTAGGAATTGACGTGGTATCAATCAAAGCGTCATGTTGACTTGTTGCTTGTGTTCCAAGTTGAGGACGAATTTTGAAGCATCCTGAAGAAAAAGGAAGACGCGAAGGTCATCTCAGCGCCGATGATCACCCAGGCTTCGAAGGGGTTTTGATCATCAACTGCACGACAGGTATTCCAGGGCGCAACAACGTCTCTCAGGTGATGGAATCACTTGATTCATAGTCCTCAGTACGTGCTCGGATAAACTAGTAGCGGTAGCGTGTGGACACATATACCCCGCATGGTTTACGGCGGGTCATCTCACTTGAACAACTTCAAATTTAAGCTCGATAACAGATATATGATGGATATAGAACAACACTGCATACTGGGTATTACAACTAGATCATTTGCAAGTAGAGCTAGAACGATTGATTTAGCAACGGCGAGGGACATCAAGGCTACGAACTCACGCATCTCGGCATTTCCACCATTGTTCTCCATGAGCCATGCGACTCAAATCAAACTCTAGCCCACTGGGTATCACCAATACAGTCCCAGGATAATAAAATGGTTCTCGTCGGGAAGCGGGTGGTACCCAGAAAAGCAGGCGACGATCTGCTCCTACCATCCATCCATCTTTTTCCAGCACGACAGGAGTTGAATTAAGATTGTGATGAGAGGTGCCCTTGAACAGCTCAGCAGGGTCCTGCAATGCATGGTCCAAGCTCGATCCGAAGCAAATGGCGCGGTTACAAGGCGTGGTGGGGCGTCTATCCGAAGAGACTGCAGGGAAGTGGATCTCAGTGTGCTCTTGGGATTGCTGCCCTATCACTGCATTCAACAGCCGGACAGTTTTATCTTCTGAACCAGACACGATGCGAGTGCCATCGGGGGAGAACGAGACTGAGTAAACCGAATCAGTGTGCCCTCGGAAGGGCTCACCCAATGGCAGCCCCGTCGCTGCATCCCACACCCGGACAGTTTTATCTTCTGAACAGACACGATGCGAGTGCCATTGGGAGAGAACGAGACTGAGTCAACCGAATCAGTGTGCCCTCGGAAGGGCTCACCCAATGGCAGCCCCGTCGCTGCATCCCACACCCGGACAGTTTTATCTTCTGAACCAGACACGATGCGAGTGCCATTGGGGAGAGAACGAGACTGAGTAAACCGAATCAGTGTGCCCTCGGAAGGGCTCACCCAATGGCAGCCCCGTCGCTGCATCCCACACCCGGACAGTTGAATCCAAAGAACCAGACACGATGCGAGTGCCATCGGGGGAGAACGAGACTGACGTAAACCGAATCAGTGTGCCCTCGGAAGGGCTCACCTAATGGCAGCCTCGTCGCTGCATCCCACACCCGGACAGTGTCATCCATTGAACCAGACACGATGCGAGTGCCATCGGGGGAGAACGAGACTGAGTAAACCGAATCAGTGTGCCCTCGGAAGGGCTCACCCAATGGCAGCCCCGTCGCTGCATCCCACACCCGGACAGTGTCATCCTATGAACCAGACACGATGCGAGTGCCATCGGGGAGAGAATGAGACTGAGTCAAACCCGAATCAGTGTGCCCTCGGAAGGGCTCACCCAATGGCAGCCCCGTCGCTGCATCCCACACCCGGACAGTTTTATCCAAGAACCAGACACGATGCGAGTGCCATCGGGGGAGAACGAGACTGACCAAACCCAAGAAGTGTGCCCTCGGAAGGGCTCACCCAATGGCAGCCCCGTCACTGCATCCCACACTCGGACAGTTTTATCATCTGAACCAGACACGATGCGAGTGCCATCGGGGGAGAACGAGACGGACCGAACCGAATCAGTGTGCCCTCGGAAGGGCTCACCCAATGGCAGCCCCGTCGCTGCATCCCACACCCGGACAGTTTTATCCCAAGAACCAGACACGATGCGAGTGCCATTGGGAGAGAACGAGACTGAGTAAACCGAATCAGTGTGCCCTCGGAAGGGCTCACCCAATGGCAGCCCCGTCGCTGCATCCCACACCCGGACAGTTTTATCCCAAGAACCAGACACGATGCGAGTGCCATCGGGGGAGAACGAGACTGACCGAACCGAATCAGCGTGCCCTCGGAAGGGCTCACCCAATGGCAGCCCCGTCGCTGCATCCCACACCCGGACAGTGGAATCCAAAGAACCAGACACGATGCGAGTACCATCGGGGGAGAACGAGACTGACATAACCGGAGAAGTGTGCCCGCTGATCACCGTCTGAATAACAGGCCAGTTCACAAGACGTCCATGAATCAGACAAAGAGTGTTGGGAGATCTTTTAGTAAACCATGGAGCTATGGTGGACTTGATGGGCGAAAATGGCAGCGCTGATACATACAGATGCGGCGTGCTGTGCGAAATCACCCCACCAAAAACTTGGACGAATCTCTGCACATCTGTTGCAGTCGACAAGACATTTTCATATCCGGTTTGGCCCTGTGTTCGCACGTAAGTACTCCGCCCGACACCACCACATGACTGTGTTCTCACCTTCAACCATTTGGAAATGATTGGAAGCGCTGCAACTGCAACCCTGAGTCCATTGAGGAGGCCGAGTGCTTCGATCCAGAAGAGTAGCCGCTCGTTGTCGAAGAATGATCTTATTTCCTTTGCGAGCTCCGTATCGAAGTCCGTTGCTTGTACGTGCGTAGCCCAAAATCGACAGGAATAGGACAGATGCGAGGGAATACATCTTGCGACTCGATCCGGCAGTCCGATATCTTCGCTATTGGGAAGGTATGAAGACTTTAAATTACACATATTGAAGCGAAGGTCATCTGCCATCACTCGAAGTGACGCAAAAGCAAGATTCCGTTGCGAGTTCGACATCTCCACGAAAAAGTCTCCGCTAGATGATTCATCTGTCAGAAATTCGCGGAAGGATGCGTGAAGAGGTCGGATGAGACTAGATGGGTTGGTGGTGCCGCTTAGCAGGGATCCCATATCTGCTACCACGAGTTCCACCTCGTAACGCTCACTTTGGTCTGGAAAATGGCGCCGCATGGCATTCAGGGCATCTAAAGAGAGGGGTTCGGCTGAGCCAAGTATTTGTCCCATCACGGAATGAAACCTTGCTAGCGCTCGCTGATACTCGATTCCTGTGCTGTCCTCCCCCATGTTTTCCCCTAAAATGAACCTATACATGCCATGCAACAGTTTTTTCCGCTCTCCGTAATTGTGGGACACGACAGCATTGAAGCGTTCGATTGGGCGTGAGTAACCAGAGGATTTTTGAATGTATTCGCATGCAAGACGTGCCCACTCGAATAGTCCATCAACTTTGTCAGCGAGGACCGCGAACTCTTTGTCCCCAAGACCGGTTACCTTTTTCAGCTGGTGAGACACAAAAGTACGGATGTCTCTCTTCGAGACTTCTTCTGGAATGTCGTCCATGGATTCCCGTCGAATGTGTGGAGCATCCTGAAATTCAGAATTGATATCTTGAAGCGGGCGAGACGTGACGAGAATCCGAAAGTTGGATGGGAGTTCGGTGACTTGAGGACTTTCGCCGTCCAGTGTACCAGCAAGTATGTGGAGGAGGTCATGCCGTGTCTCGACTGCGCCGCATTCATCCAGCGCTTCGATGACGATCAACACAGGCCCCACCGTCGACCGTGAAAACTTCTTCAGCGGTTCCATAACAAGCTTCTGCCACTGCTGCGTGATATCTGCCGTGTTCTTCAGCGCATTTGCATTTTCGACTGCATTCGCCAATGCCCGTTTGATCTCCGGATCACGGTCCGCGAGGTCGCGAGCGATCGTGGAGAAGATTTTTTTATGACGCTCCTCGGATTTAAGATCCCGGTCGAAGCAGAAACACGAACCGAGCCCTCCCGAGTTGTTAAACCAGTTAGCTATTGTGTGAGCTATGGCTGATTTGCCCGTGCCCGCAGGGCCAGATAGCCACAGCACACGCTGAGCAGTATCACTACTGTCGTTGATCCATTCAGCGATCTGGGAGAGAATCTCCGTGCGTGTCCCTGGTAGGCATTGTTTCCTGGTATTTAGTCCCGCGCCCGCTGCGTAAGGCATACCGCTGAGATCCACTTTCTCACCCAGTTCGTCACCTGAAGTGGTATGAATAGATGGAAAGTCAGGAGAGCATCCAGATCCTTACTCGTATACCGGACAAGATCGGCTATGTCCCGAAGAGCTTGATCCCGAAATTGTTGCATAAGCCTTTCCAAAGTATTGTTGTACTGTGTGATCAGATCATCCGTCCCCGAGACAACATTTTCTACAAGTCTCTTCACTGTGACAGTGGTATAAGATTCACAGTATGCGGAGCACAATTACTCGATCACTTACAAAAGTTCTTTTTCTTCGAGTAGTCCCTGATGAAGCGCGCACACTCTAGAGTCTGCTGGGCGATCCGTCCAGCGATATTCCGCTGGGATGAGATCTGGCTAAGAGTGTCCTCTTGTGACATGAAGCGGTAAACTTCTCCTAATTTCTCGAGAAGAGATTGCACCGATTGGTCGCGGGTTGCTTGAGCGAGGATAATCTGCATAGAGTCAACAACTGCTGAGCGGGAGGCGACACTACACGTACTTTGGCTGCAGCGGACAGCAGACCCAGCACCATCTTTGCATAAGGATGTACCTATGCAACTTGATCAGCTCGCTTCCAACATAAGAGAATGGCCCATACATCCGCAAGTTCCGCAATGACGGTGTCGAAAATTTTGAGTGGTTGAAGATATGTGGCCTGAAAATTGTCTGCGGCGTCGGGATATTTTGGGCTATCCTTGGCTGCGGATGCCGCAGACTTTACACGTTTCCCGAGTAGTCTCATACCTTCCATACCCTCACTGGCAGCTTGAAGTGCAGCATCAACTGATTGGGGATCAGGACCTTCCCCCGCGCCAGACGAAGTAACCTGAACCTGCACGACAACCAGAATTTAGAGATGAAAACCATATTATTTGACGTAAATACCTTCGACGCAGGTTCTCCAGACGCCCCTTGGGTCACAGAGTCACTGGGATTCCCAGATGTGGCGGGCTTGTCGCTATCGGAAGGATTCAGGCGCGACGCATCCTTGGTGTACCTCAGACAAGTTCAGGATCAAAATGATGACTACTTACCTCGATATTCTGATGCGATGAAGCACTTTCATGCTCTGCGTTCTGGACAGCAGGGGTTTGGTGGCGGGAACGCTTGAAGGGCTTCTGGACAATATGAGCAATATTCCAGTTCCCCTAGCGTTCAGGTCGACGTACAGAGACTTTTTTAATTACATTCTTCTTAAATTTCCGGAGGGTCTGACAGAATCTGCCACGGGGCTGGTTCTGGATGAAGGATGCGTTTGGCGCTCATCGACAGTGATCTCACGAGGGCACATACCGAGCTATCACCGGGAGTTGCTCGAGGGGAGGCCACTGGAGGTTCCGGCCTGTAGTCTTCGCTCATTGCGAACAGTCAAAGATTGGGATCAGCCGGAGGGAAATGGATGGAAGTTGGATTAGATGGAGGGGAGAGTATAACTCGGTAGAACCACAATTTAAATGACAAGCAGCCGAACAGCCTTGACGTCCAGGAGCCTCAAGGCAGCGCAAGTTGATGTACTTATGGGGCATTGCAGGAACGTGGGTGGTGCGAGCGCTAGGGAAACTTTAGGATCGTTTATCATGGAACCAGCTTCAATATTTCTGAAATAGTGTATACATGAGCACAACGAAAGCCATCCCAATCACTTGTACGGAGATCGACTAAGCAGTGTCACAGGCATGAGCACTAGCCAAGTCGAGGGCGCGTCCTTCCTGGACTTTTCCGAGTTACGCATTATTCCCTCGATCGCTTATTACGTTCTTAATGCCTCGAGAACGTCAACACTGCACAGCCTCTGTATCGAACTCACTTTTACCAATTCTACGACTCGGGAGAAAGGGATCTTCAACTTGACGCGGGAATAAAATTGGGTCAGACCCAGGCAAAACATTAATACCCTAGAATTGTGCGCTCTAAGATACATAGAGACCCACAAGGCCAATTTCATATCTTTGGATAGAAGAAAATGCTTGTCGAGACAAGTATTGTCCTGGAACATCTACGCTACTAGTACAATTCGTGCTCATGGGGTATCTGCTATAATGGTGAGTATTATCAGTCCGCAAAGATACAAATGTAAAGGCTCTCAAATCAAACAACTCAAACCATACGAGCAAGTCTAAATAAGACTGACTCTCGTACGCACGAGCCCACCACGCCAATTCCGCATCCCCGCGCTGCGATGGTGCGACCAGTCCCCCTGCATCCGCGCAAATGCATCCTGGATGTGCTCAGGCCGCAGAGCCGTCCTTGCTTCTGGCGGAGGTAAAAATAGTGAACTCGTAGGTAGCGGTGCTTCCTCCTCCTCTTCCTCCTCTCTCCTCGCATGTTTCTCCCGTTGTTCCCCTCGCCTGTGTGAGTGGTGCGACTTGCGCTTGCCAAGGATGGGCGAGATACCAAGGTAGTCGTCTCGTAAATATGATTCTTCGAGGGACTTTTTCACATCGAGGCCTGCGAGTGTAAGGGAGCGCACCATTTCGAATGCGAGAAACCCGACGATGTCGACGGTATCGTCGTTGGCTTTGAGGTCCAGGTGTGGGGGAAGGTTGAGAAAGTCGCGAAAGCGCTTGGCTAGTCGTCCGTCGCGTCAGCAAGATTCTGCCCAACTCATGAAACGACTTCACCTTTTCGATACGTAAATGACGCTTGTCTGCAATCTGAATAATGTTGATACTCTTCCCTCGTCATCTGTCGTGTGGCATCATCGGCTTCTTTGAGGCGCTGTATGCTTGCTTCATGGGCCTCGATATCGTCCTCGTCCTCTTCGTCGTCAGATTGGTGTCCAGACTGACGGAGCACCTCGCTGTAGATCGTCGAAATCTCCCAAGGAAGCTTGATAGTAATCTTTTGTGCCTTCGTCGTTAGTTTATCTATACAGGTGTCAGTAGACCAGTAGACGTATTTTGGTGAAATACAGACCGTCAGCTCCATCCTCGAGAGTCTCAACCTCAACGCCGCCACCTCCATCACCGCCCGAGTCTTTGGCATGCTTACGAACATCCTTCCAAGAGAGATATGTCCGGAGACGGTTGACCTTACCGCGGTCGTGGCGAATGAGGAAGATGAGGTCCTCTGCGGTAATATAGCGCACACCACGCCGATTCGCGTGGAGGCGGGCTTGCAAGATCTAGAGTAGCATAACATCACAGGTAAATCTCATCGTTAAAGCATAAATCACTCACGAGTTCGATGAGCTGACTGCGCACGATATCCTCGACAAGGTTTACAGTCTCTGGATTTGGGTCTTGGATCTCGCCAAAGACGAACATCTACAAACATTCCGTCGTTCATGCTAAGTGTGACAAGTACATAATAGCAATGACGTACCATCTGAGATATCTCCTGCGTGTACTTGTAGTCACGATTGGTGCCATCTGAAGGTTTCTTCGAGACCACTATTGGTGCTGGAGCGGGCACTGCGACTGGTGCTGCTGTTTGAGTTGGCGCCATAGGGAGCAATGAGCAGGTGAATGAAGCAACCAATGATCGATTTCCTAATGGTTAATCAGCTTTTCCCTTAGTTGGAAACGTAGCTCTCGTGCAGGGTCTTGCTAATCGGTGTTGCAATTACTACGCCATCATCCATGTGGACCATCTCAAATATATACCATGTCTGCTGGTCTATCTGATCACAGTTTTATTCTTTGTTCGTAACGCATTGGCTTTCTATTATCGCAATGACCGACCAATTCCGCACTCCACTTGAGCTGCCGCCGAGCGAAGAAACGCTTGAGGCTATCAACGCCCACCTCTCGCAACTTTCTCCACAAGACATACTCGCATGGGCACTTATACACCTACCCGCGCTCTACCAGACAACAGCTTTCGGACTCACTGGGCTCGTCGCCCTCGATATGCTCTCCAAGTCCGGACATCCGATCCCGAAACTTATTTTTCTGGATACGCTGTACCACTTTGCGGAAACATACGAGCTCGTGCAGCAGGTGCGGGAACGTTATGCTGTCGATATAAAGGTGTACAAGCCCGAGGGATGCAAAACAATTCGAGACTTTGAAAAGAAACACGGCGAAGAATCGTGGGAGAAAGACGAAGACACATACGATTTTGCGGTCAAGGTATGTTGTTCATTCCGACTTTTCAATAGATAGCTGAGCTGGATTGCATGTAGGTTGAGCCCGCCCAACGCGCGTACCAGGAGCTTGGGGTGCGCAGCGTCATCACGGGCCGACGTAGATCTCAGGGCGGCGATCGTGCTTCCCTCCAGCCGCTTGAGGTCGATGAAACGGGGCTCCTTAAGCTAAATCCACTCTTTGCATGGTCTTTTGCGCAGGTTGATGCGTACATCCGCGAGAACAATGTTCCGAGGAATCAACTGCTCGATCAGGGGTATCGCAGTGTCGGTGACTGGCATAGCACGCAGCCCAGTCGTGAGGGCGATACTGGCGAGCGCGCTGGGAGATGGGCAGACAAGGAGGGGAAGACTGAATGTGGTCTCCATAAGAACTTTTTTGAGATGAAGTTGAGGGCAAAGGTTCGTTGATTGCGGGTGATATGGGACGTTTTACTGATATAATAATATTAGCCCGAGGAGCAACGCATACCAGGAGAAGAAGTAACAATTGCTTCAGAGGTAGCCACTCCTCCTGCGTAAATTAATTTAATGGTGTAACCATGATGCTGAGAATATGTATCACTGTCCATTTTTCCGTTTAAGCACTGGTCTAAGGGTTTGAGAATCTCTCTTGGCCGTGTAACTTTCGTTATCTTGTGACGAGATCGGTGTGTAAATCTATTTCTCTTTGAAGTTCAGGGTATTTGACGAATCCAGGCAAAATAAAGGCTTCGATAGTCTTGGAATTACAGTATACTGACTTCTATCTCTCAGCTATATTTCTAGAAGGTACGTTATTGACTACTTTCCTTCAAGGTTGAAGGGGAATCCCACAAATGTCAAGTCTTGATCTTCGCTGTCATAAATATCATGTTAGTGCCCTATGCTTTACGCCACGGTGAAGGCGCCTACTAACGACAGCACTAAGTAATAGATTACTAGAGGCATTAAGCTAATAACAGTAGTACGCCTAAACCTATCACGCAGTGGCCGGCCCTGCCCTATTCATATCCCATAGTACTGGTTCCGGCGCGGCAGGCCAGGTACTGATAGATCTCGCTGATAAACGCCGCGATCCACTAGTCAGAGTATAATTATATAGGCAGAAGGCGCTGGCTCGCAGATCTGCGTCACTTTCTTCTCCGAACTCTCCCTCCCTCGGCCAGCAGTGATGTCCATTAAGTATGTGGGTTCCAGCAGCTTCTGGCTGAATATGCTCTCGCGTTCCTAATGACATTCGTATGTTACTGTCTGACAGTCCGCCATCTATACTCCATCCAGTGTTCAATGCGGCTCAGCCGTTTCCACCGCTCCCTGATATCAACAAGGAGAGCATTCGGACACAGGTGTTTACACATCGCTCGTATTATGGACGCCCAAATCATGTATTCGAGGACCATCCACAGGACCCGAGTCCAGATAATGAAAAGTAAGCAAAGTTTTTCTTATGTTGACTCAGGCTGCGTTGCTGTCCAAAACGCCACACCCAACCGATTGAGCTGACACTGATCTATTCTGCAGGTACGAGCATCTTGGGGACACTGTGTTAGGTCTGGTCGTGACGAAGCTCCTCTTGGAGATGTACCCCAACTTGCGCGTTGGGCCATCTACGGTATGTTTCATTTCTCGATGAGCAATAAGCATGCTCGCCCACTACGTCATCCTCAGAAAATCCGAGCTCTGGTCGTAGGCAACTCAACCCTTGCTGACATCTCGCGCATGTACGACCTACCAGCAAGACTGCGTCTGCATCCTGCTCAGGCGATTACCCTACGCGCTTCTGTCAACATTCAAGGTAAGTTCCAGCTTCCCTTTACAAGTCAATTTATCGAAAGAAGTGTCCCCAGCCGATGTCTTCGAAGTACGTTACCCTTATACCCAAATGAATGAATGCTGACACAATTCTACCGACAAGTCCTACGTGGGCGGGCTCTATCTCGAGCAGGATCTGCCGGGCGTCCAGCCCTGGTTGAAAGCCTTGTTTACACCTTACGCGACTGAGGCTTATAAACGTGTGCGGGAGCAGCATCGTCTCCCGCCCCTTCCGATAACTGAGCTTGTCGCGCCCGAGTTAGTTCTGTCCTCACCCCCACCATCGCCCCCTCATCACCGCCCCGGCGCCACCCCGACGACCATAGGCCATCTTGCGTTATTCAATCAGCAGCTCCAGAAGGCCAACAGGATAGTTGAGTGGATCTACTCAGACGGGACTGGCGAAGGCACAAAGACGACTCCAATTTGGATCGTCAGGTGCGAAGTAGATGGGGAAGTTTACGGTCGCGGACAAGGTGGGACTAAGAAAGCCGCCCGAAATGAGGCCGCCAAGGAGGGTTTGAAGAAGATGGGCATCGAAGTCTAACAGTGACTGAGGCGGGTGAGTGATGGGTAGTTTGGTCAAGGGCTCAATTTGATCAGTCTCTGCAACAGGCTTTCAGCACCGTCTCTCCAGACTTGCGCTGGCTGGAGATCTACTCTTCTATTGGTGGCATCGTCGGCCTGCGCTAGTGTGTAGAGGTTGTGCATGAGATGTTGCGTCAATACGTCAACATGAACGTGATTCGCTATTCCATTGTCTTGATTCCTTGATTTCAGCTTTTCGTACTATTCAGTTTTATGAAAAGAGCTGGATCGAACGAGAGTGTTCATACATGTATGTGCTAAATGGTCTACTATTAGATTTACCGCCTTGTACCTTGTGGAAATGTTTCATCTATATTATTGCGTATTCGAATTTTGATAGCTTTATGACTTACCTGAGACATTATCTGTAGAGGAAACAGAAATCCAAGGACCTGCAAAACTTCTATACCGAATCGCGGAGCCTCCCAATATTGTCTACCGGAGGCGCACCCCAAATGAGCGTCTTCCGTGATGGGTCTAACAAGCGGGGAAAATGCCTCTCAAGACTGGGCACAAGCAAACCTCGGTGTATTGATGGCACAGTAGCTGCCTTAACCTCCACAGGCACGCTGCTCGGAGTCTGTGTTGCCACGGCTTTTGCCTCGTCCATCACGGGAACTTTGACCTCCTCCACGATCGTTGGCCCAGCACGCATCAGCGCCCGCGCCTCCTCATCAACGTCCGAGAAGTCATCTTGTTTCACTGCGCTAATAGAGTATGCCCAAACGCCGACGCCGAAGCCTGCGAGTATGAGGCCGGTCATGGCGTTTCGGAGGCGGAAAGGTGCGCGTGCGCGCTGAAGGCCGGGGGACATAAGCTGTAGATGTTATGTGTCAAAGGTACATTTATTTTCGGAGGTGCTTGGTTATGTAGATGTGACATACAGAACTTCGTGGTCGATAGGATGCAGCAACGGTCTTTTTGGATATGTATTGCTCGTTTGCCATCGTGATATGTCGGGTAGCGAGTCCTAGCTGAGTTTCTAGCTGTTCCAAGTCAGCATAAAATCAGACGCTCGATTCCAATATTATACAGACCAATTATTTTACTGCTCTGGGAGTTTGAGTTTTGGAGTCCGTGCTTCGCTACTATACTCAGCTCACTAGCGTGCCACGCCTCCAAGTCGTTGTCCGAGAAATTCTCACTGCTTGCGGAATTCATGAGGTCACTCGATCACCTGACTCCAACTTAAACGCGGACGGCTTTCCTGCATCCGCGAACGGCTTGTTTCACAAGGAGGATGTTTCCGCAACCCCCGTCATTCTCTCATGCACTAAGAGTACTGGTGAAAGCCCCGATTGCAGCTAAACAGTCCAGTCGGTCGGGTCTCAGGTTGTGGTACAGAATGGCTAGCACGAACGCCAATGTTGTAAGTAGACATGACCTCGGGTGCGCTGTTTGGAGTTGCTGAGCCTCTTTTAGTGGGGTCTGCAGGATCCATCGTTGATAAAATATCAATCATATATCGATGGGAAGTGGGTGAGCGCAAAGGAGGGTGGAACCATTCTTGTTACCAGTATGTTATCTTATAAGTGGGATATGACCAATTAACTCAGACATTATAGACCCTGCGACAGATGAGGAACTCGGCACTGTTCCAGAGATGGGCCTTGAGGAGGCCAAGTCTGCCATTGCGGCTGCCGGGAAAGCCTTTGCGTCATGGGGCAAAACTACCGCCAAGGTTGGTATCATACATTCTCTGCTGGCATATACTGACGAATACTCTGCATAACAGCACCGTCATGACATTCTGATGAAGTTCTATAGTCTAATGCAAGAACACAACGATGACTTGGCCAGGATCATTGTGCGTGCCCTACTTCAACAAGTCGTCGTTTTACTCACTCTTTGACAGACATTAGAGAATGGCAAGACTTTTACGGAGGCAAAGGTAACATTACTAGACATCCCCCAGTATTAAGCTAATTCCTTGAACACAAGGGCGAGAATGCGTACAGTGCATCCTTCATGGAGGTAAGTCAATTTCGATTCAATCGACTCATGTGACTGCATGTCATTCGCAGTGGTATGGTAGGTTTCTCCGTCAAACTCGGGTGGCTCGAACCTCCATTCATTTTCATTATATCAGCTGAGGAGGCTGTTCGAACCTATGGAGGTACGTCTTCTTCGTTTCAAAGAGTTCATATGTTGATCTTTTTTACCAGAACACATACCTTCGCCGTTCACCAACATTCGGAACGTTGTGATTAAGCAACCTGTCGGTGTTGTGTGAGACCTTTTATGCGTCCCTCCAATGCTTTATCTAAGCAAGTGCATCAGCTCGATTTTGACCCCGTGGAACTTCCCTTCTGCCATGATCACGCGAAAATTAGGTGCCGCACTCGCAGCAGGCTGTACAGCAGTCATAAAACCTCCACCTGAAACACCGTTTTCAGCTCTTGCACTAGCTGAGGTAGGACTTTTCTCATAAATCTTGCAAGCTTTGTATTCTCACCGTTGTTACTATTCGAAAGCTCTCTCGTCGCGCGGGTGTCCCAGACGGTGTCATCAACATTGTTACAACTCAAAAGAACGTTATTGAGGTCGGCCGCGAGATGTGCGAAAGCAAAACAGTCAAGAAGGTATCGTTCACCGGATCAACACCCGTCGCTAAGAGCTTGTATGGCATGGCTGCCTCCACACTCAAGAAGTAAGCACCACCCAAATACTCTTTCGTGCTTATAAATATTCTCTTTAGAATTTCCATCGAAGCTGGCGGAAATGCACCTTTCATTGTCTTTGATGACGCTGATATCGACAAGGCTGTTGAAGGTCGGCGCAGGAAGGATTTCTGAACCCTTTCCAAGCTGATCTGTCTCTTTAAGGGGCAATCGCATGTAAATTTCGTGGTTCAGGGCAGACCTGCGTCTGTGCAAACCGTATCTACGTCCAGTCTTCAGTCTACGCCGATTTTGCTTCTAAACTCGCCGAGAAAGTAACTGCGTTTAAAGTCGGAAATGGCCTGGATGAAACAACGTTGGTAGAATGCACCAGATAATCTCTGTCATTTACCCACCCATTTCCAGGACGCATGGCCCTCTCATTCATGAGAAAGCAATCTCGAAAGTTACGCGACATGTGGAAGATGCTGTTTCTCGTGGCGCCCAAGTATTGGTCGGCGGTAAACGTGTCGATGGCGCTGGAACTTTCTTCACGCCTACCGTCCTTTCTGAGGTTCCTGCTGGGGCACTTTTCAATGTTGAAGAAACTTTCGGGCCTGTTGCAGCTCTGACGAAGTTTGAGACAGAAGAAGAGGTGGTCGCCCTAGCAAACGACGCAGATGTGGGTCTTGCTGGATATTTCTTCAGTCGAGATGTTGGGCGTGTATGGAGAGTTGCAGAAGCGCTTGAGGTTGGTATGGTTGGCACCAACACTGGGTTGATCAGTCATGCTACTATTCCTTTCGGTGGCGTGAAAGAGAGTGGCATTGGTGGGTTTTAGTCTTCTCGTTTGGCCAATGCTGAATCTGTTGAATTTTAGGGAGGGAGGGAGGCCACGGTATTGAAGAGTACTTGAATCAGAAGCTCATTGCCTTTGGTGGGATCTGAGATGACAGACTTTTGTACACAAGAACTATGTATCATATCCATTACCTGCTGTTGTCAAATCACGAGAATAAAGGATGCATATGAATAAGAAAGACGGTATATGTGGCTACAAATTTACAACTTCGCCTGGTGACGGCCCTCCTCGATGACAGGGTTAACGAGTGTGCCAATGCCGTTTCCCAACCATACCCTGCAGTCATCACCGTTCTTGAGTACAATGGCGGGCTTCCTCGCGAAACCAACTCCTTTAGGTGTTCCAGTCAAGATAACCGACCCTGGTTCGAGGGTGGTTCCCTGCGAGAGGAAAGATACCGTTTTCCGGACACCGAAGATTTGATCGCTAATAACAATCATCACTTCAGCATGCGCTCTCTCTAGGGCATGGATGAGTATTACCTGCTGTTGCCGTCCTGCAGAACCTTTCCATTGAGTGTACAAGTCAGCGGAATGTCTTGGGGGTCAGAAATAGCATTGTTCGACACAATGACAGGGCCGAGGGGAGTTGTATTATCTGTTCAAGTTCATCGTATGAAGTCATATCTCACATTGTCCGATATAAATAACTTACCGAACCCCTTGGAGAATCCCCACTGGGAAGTTGTCAGTTGGTGCTTGCGGAACGACACCTATTGTCGCAGATATGAGATCAGTCAGCCTCGGAACCATAGTGCAGGTCATTACATCATTGGCACCAGTGTACCCGAGGACGTAGTCAAGAGCGTCCGCCTCAGAGACGTTCTTGGCCGCCTTTCCGATGACGATGGTGAGCTCTACCTCGTAGTCGGAGAGGTGCTCTTCGACAGGTTGCGCAACATTGGGAATGAAAATTGGTGCATTGGGACCGATCATCGACGCCAGGGGCTTGTAAAACAAAACGGGAGCGCTATATAAGTTACAATTGAATAAGATCCAGGAAACATTGGATATCATCAACTTACGCAGGCTTAGCCATGTTTGCCTCTGCCTGTTTATGGTTTTATCAAGATCATACTACACGGCTCGATTTAAACAGGACTTACTGCGTGGTCCGAGTAGTTGAGACCCAAGCACCGAACGACCTTCATCTCTTCGCGAGAGAGAGGAGAGAGAAGCTTTTCAACTGTCAAGATGTTGCTCGTAACGTGAGCGGCAGGGTCAAGGATGGACCCAGAGATCTCATAAGCTCTGATGGTCTGTTTGTTCCATGCAGCAAGGCCAACTGTACGTCAACATGAGCATGCAGTCAAGGAAGTATATAATGAGCCTGCGGTTTACCATCAAGTCTGGAGTCGACCGGTTGTCCGATATGAATTTGTGCAGTCTCTGCGGCGACAAAGCGAATGAGCCGCGTCCATTGCTGCAGTCGCAATGCCTCTACGTGAGCATATAGATCCAGCTGAACAGATATAGTATGTTGCACATACTGTTGGGATGGGTGCCATGATGGTCAACAACAAAGATTGTGAAGGTCTGGGAATGCGCACCTAAGCGTAGAGCTCGTTATTTACTTGTACCCCACAGTGAGAGGCTTCACGCGGTCGTTAATGCGCTCCTCCGAATTCCGCGTCACGTTCCAGTCACGTGGCAGCGACGCGGTTAAATTTGGCAACCATAAACGCAACAACTCATCAATTGCTCATCAACGGAGGAAGTTCTATGTAGAACAACGGAATCATATCTCTTCATCGATGTCGTCAACAGTGAGCTCGATGAAGACGACGCTGCAGGATGCTTTGGATGATGTGAGTAACGGGGGTGTTCTTCGGGGTGGATTCGGTCAATTATGACTGTTTACTACTACAGGTGGCCTCAACACGTTCATCGTTTGGAAGGCGAAATCGAGCTCTAGCTGTTCTTGAGCAGCAGCTTGCGCTTGCATGTGTGCAGTCCTCCAACGATGATACATTAGAAACGTATTTGAACCTTCAAGACGCTTTCGAATCCAATGGTGGGGAATAATCACCCAACTTCGCACCTGTCTAAATCGGATATATAGTTCCATCGCGGATCCTGGCTTGGATACAATGGACGACACCTCAGCTAGAACTGTGCGCAAGCAAGAGCTCCACCAGTAAGTATGCAGCCCTTCTTCCCCAACATCGTGGCTGACTGAATCACAGAAGAGCGCGACACTGAAATGAATATCTCGTGCTCCCAGCTATGCCAAGGTTTGTCAATAATCCAAGGAGTCTCTCTTCACCACAAATCAAGCAAGACTTTTCTGGGTCGTCGGTTTTCCCTTGAGGTTGGTTGTGTTTAGTGAAGTCTTTGAGATGTCTAAACCTCATCATCTATTGCAGATTTTGATCGAGTTATTACTTGCTTCTCGACACACGCCAATCATCGATGCCTCTTCCGGGGGAAATAGTTCCAAACCACCAGAAAAGCCTGCACCCTTCATGCATTTGACATCTGCTGTCTTGGATACTTTGCTGTGCGTTCTGGTTGATTCTTCTCCAGCGCTACGCTCTTTTGAGGAAGTGAATGGGGTTCAAGCAGTGGTAAAGATACTCAAACGAGCAGGAACACCACGCGAAGTCAGGTGGGTTGCCCGTTCCATTTTCCATGCAATCACTGATGTGGATCCAGAATGAAATGCCTGGAGTTTCTCTACTTCTATTTGATGGATGAGACTCCCATCCACATATGGCCTGATGAAACACACTCACTACCCTCCTCCCCCATTGCCACCCGACCTAGCTCACCTCTTCTACTTCCTGAAAACAAGATATTTGGCGCCTCTAACATCTCCTTTGCGTGTACCTCTACCAGATCGTCATCGAACTCATCAACCTCTTCGTCTTCTTTCTTCTCCATGTCATCAGGTTCATCGACGACTTCAACAACTAGCTTCGAAAGCATTCATACACCTTCGCCTATCAAGAAGTCATATTCCACCTCCACTTTCACTTCATCGGACCCACGCACTCCTCCTAGCTCACCACCTTCGATAACATCCAACGCTAGAAAGATACCGGCGCCACTACAGTCCCGCTCAATGCTCATGCTACGGAAGGAAGTGGATTATGAACCGCTGAGTCCCAAGAAACCCAGAGGGTTCCGACCAGGTCTCGGAGTCGCTGATACACCCATCCCTACCACGCCTTCTGTTTCACGTTTTCGAGGGACGATTAGCAGCAAGACCTTCTCATCGGGCCGTGGCGAGGATGCAGAGGCTCGCACAAGCAGGCATGATCTTGTGCGGACTATTGATGAGAAGAAAGAAATACTAGGGAGCATGCTGGGGAATGTGGATGCTCTCGTCGATGGTGTGAGGAAAGCGGGTATATGGGGGCTTGGCTAACGCTCTCGATGCTCCTCTCTCATACCAGAAGTTGTCTGCCCAAAAAAACTTGCGGGATACATTTGGTGGTGTTACAATATTGATATGGCTATACTTGGACTGATGCGATCGATAAGGACACTAAGATGCTAACTAAGAGCCGATTTGCGTAAACTCCGTCAAAATTTTCTCTTGCGCGCGGACAACCACCTTGATATGGTCGAGGGAAAGCGGTTCCTTTATGTGTATTCTCATGAGTAACAGGGAAGCAAACACACGGCCAATAATGCTTACGCAGAGAGTGCTGACGTCTGGGCGGTCCGGACAAGGTTCTTGATAGTACGTCCTGGAAACTATATTTAATTCTGATGGGCAGGGCGGCAAGGGTATGCTGACCATTGAACGGTGCCAATACCTCCAAATCTGAGAGGGAAACATAGCGGCGTGGCTCTTTGCCATCGACATCGACGAACTCTTTAGACTCTGAGCCCCACAATGGACACCCAGCAAGCTCAAAGAACTTTTGCCAGATCGTAAGCCGGGCCGAGGCATCTAACTCAGGATATTTGATCGCTGTTTAGATTGAATTTATTTCAAACTGGTGTGATATAAATAGAGGACGGACCGATAGGGAAACCTCGAAAGAAAGGTGTCGTCAAACGTTTGAATGCGATTCGTTGTCAAGAAGAGCACACCGCGGTGGTACTCAAGACTTAATGCAACGGAGACCAGTGCGTTGCGTTTCAACTACAATAAAATGAGAAACGTATCGTGAGGTTAATGGATTGCAAAACCGTACATCATGCAGACTCTGTTCCAAGAACACGTCAGCTTCGTCAATAAGAACTACGGCCTCCCATGTGGCAGCTAACTGGTAGAGCATTCTTATGAGATCAGTGGCAGTCGTACATTATGGCACGTACTTTCAATATCCGCGACAGCGTAGATTCCAGCTGTGAACGCTCTGTTGACAATTCCGGGGAGCTGACGATATACAAAGGCCTCTGGAGGTGTTCAGCGACAGCTTCAGCTGTAAGCGTATTTCCGGTTCCAGGAGGCCCGTGAAGTAACGCAATCTTACACAGAATAACATCAGGTTGACAGCATTGAGTTGCACAGGAAAACCTACCAAACCCCCACCTTCACCTGTGATGACATCCGACATAAGATGCTGCGACATGCTGACATTATTAGTACATCGACAAGTCCCCTGATCAGGCTCTGCTTGACCATCAGCGACAACCGAACAATGTACAGAAAGCATTACTTACTTTAACGTCGTCGTCTACAACCAAGTGGTCCCAGGCTTTCTCGTCAAACCTGATGTCATCAATATTTTCAACGTGGAATAATTTCCATTGCTGTGGCACGTCGTGAGTCAGCCGAGCCACGCTAAAAGAGTTCAGCTTACTTTGCTCTTGAGCTCGAAACCATTCACAAAAGCCGGAAGTTGAACGTGTTCCCCCTCGGGAACGTCAGGGATCTCCTCGTCTCTAGGACGATGTTAGCACATGAACTATGAGCGACAGCAATGATCTCATACGGGTTACGTGTATAGCCCTGATGCACACTCATCGATGACGATTCAACTCTATGGGGTCAGATCGATAAGCTCGTTGCCATTCTAGACAAGAGAGGGAAGGAAGATTACCCCTTTATCTAAGGACAATTATCAGTCTGACGGCAACGTAGAATGGGTCGAACATACAAGACTTATAATGGAAACTACCAGAAAATGATCTATACAGAATCCCTCGGGCTAAAATGATGTTCAGAACTTCTGTAGCACCTGGCAACAAGCGTAGGGCCTTGTACCAGTTAGCTTGGTGCATATGTCGTCTGTCATGATTTTGCAAGGCAGCTTTGACAGTTCCACCGTTCCCTGAACTATCGTGAGCTCTCATAAATTACAAGCGCAATAAATACAAACATCGTATTTTGGAATTGAGAAAGTCTTTTTCTCGTTGATGTATTTGTATCCGTCCCACCTCGTTGTCTCTCCATTAAGGGGAAAAATCTGTAGGAGAGTGATGAGAACCCGATCCTTCGTATACAACGCGACTTACGTTGAGTCTTTGTTATAGCACGTGTTACTGAGCGTAAATCCGGTCTACAGCACGATTAAATAGACAGTTACTATCATATATTATTACTCACCAAGTCATCCTTCTGCAGAGTATAGTACTTAACATCCCGCTCAAAGTAGTATCTGAGCAAGTCGAAAGCAATATGTCCATAAGAGAGTTGAAGCTCCAGTTCTTGAGTTCTGTAACCTCGCAGTTAATTTAAATATGAAGACAGTATATAAATATGCTCACGTCGGTTCGAATTCCTTCTCTATCATACCTAATAGGACGCCAAAATGCTCTGCCACGTCCTCGAAGTACCGCCGGGCGTCTTCCTCGGTTTTATGCGCTGCATCGAGGAATGAGATTGTCAAAGGGGATATCATATTATGATGGCCAGACATACGGCCCAATGCGTCTGTGTAACCCATACCATTCGCTTTTTGCTTGAAATCTCCACCAGCCAAGTTTGAAGCAAGAACATCGCGGACGTCAGCAAGATCAGCCCGAAGGTCATCTATTCTCGCAAAAAAAATCCAAAAGAAAATACTTCGGGTTTTTTTTGAAGAAACTACCCTCGATGGCGTAGCTGCCAAGGCGACGCTAAGATTGACCAGGTAAGAGCTGATATTATAATCTTACCGAAGGAAATCACTCAATACTCTGCTGAAGTTGCTCACAACTAGTTCAGGGGGTGCTGGACGAAGTCGTCAATACAGGCCTACAGTGATAGTGGTTAATTAATGCACACATTGTTCATTTCGATATCGGATGTCAAGATAAAAGTAGTTGTTCAGATCCTCATGCTGAGGGACAGGCTTGATGAACGATGGATCATATGGTCTCCAGACTTTTGCACCACAATCCCTGTGTTTGCATGTAAGCGAGTAGTCAGAGCAGTCAAGCAACTTAGTACAGACCATATCTGAAACGCTGTAAGTAACGATCCTCAGCTTTCTGCGTTTATCTTCTGACGCTGTCTGATTCATTCGATTAAGAAGACTTAGTATCCCAATGCACTCTACAGTGAACACACGTTACCGACCTTGGCGTCCTCTGCTACATTCACGCCCTCGGATGGAATGGCATTTTGAGTGTACTGCAATGGAACTGTATCGCTGTCGGACATGACCTCAGAGTCTGTAAGGGTGGATGAATGTGGATGAAATGTGGGTTGGTAAGTTTGAGAGAGGAAAGGGCGATTTAAAACCCATTCCAGCAAGGCCGCTCATCGATTGGGGATTCTAGTTATACACGCTCCGCTTCGAACCTTGATTTGCCACTCAGGAATGGGGGACTCGAGTGAGATAACATAACAATACTAAGTTTTTGATACGCAATACACACTTATTCGCTAGAATTGGGGTGGTAGATTAGGATCTTGTGGGTCACATTACGCCCGAGCCTTTCGAATCTGCAAGGTGTTCAAATGACTGTGCGAGTCAATCAAAGATAGGGGCAGATGAACAAGTTCTAGAGACGGTGCAAGTCCGTGTTGGAAATAGTCAAGACGAATCAATTTGTTACGACTACACACCAAAGGGAGAGAAATGATGCCTAGTGATTCAGATGTATAGTATCTGTACACGACAAAGCATGCAGCGCTTAAGCGCCGAAGAAATGACGTTGCCATCGCGAAAGGATTATACCCGATACCACTGAGGGAAATCACCAGCACTCATAATCAGTACCGTGCATTACAACATCTCAATTATTGCACCCACCAATGATTTTCAACTAAGAAGACCGGTGAAGTCGACGAAGAAATTGTAATCAGACAACAAGTATCACGTTTGCGATCGAGTTCCTGACTGCGCATTTAGTACTCATGGATACCTCGTGGAGGGAGTCGTGTACATACTCCCTTGTCCTATTGTGTCAAAACGCATCAAACAAGTACCAAAGCTATTCTTTATCTCGGCCGCTTCCAAGCGAGGGGGGAACGCACGCCTGCTTGGGCTACATGTCCATTCTGACTAGGCAGACTATACATAAAAGAATGATTCAAACGGGAATTTGAACGAATCAGCTCATTAATGAAAGAGATCCTGGAATGAGAACGATATCAGGTTCAAGTCGACACTGCCACAAAATCGTTGTGTAAATCAGTTGAGAATCGCTCTAGACTGACCATTAACAGATAACCTACTTTCTAGAGCTTTGTCTCTCCCGAGTCCCACCCAGATGCAGCAAGACCTTCGCTCATACACGCAGCACGCCTACATCCTACCGTTAAAATTGCCGCAGCGGTTAACAGACAACCTACCGTGACTTTGAAATTCTAGAGCCACCCAGGTGTAAGACTGCCTGACAGCGTGACTCACACGCCTACATCCTGCGGCAGCGGCGGATAAAAAAGAACAATTTTATATAAAGAACGAAGCCGAAATTCTGACAGTTCCCGATCTGATTACCACTGCAGGCTTAGTCATACATGAGCTAACGCTCTTTCTCGGACTACCGTGACAATGCGGAACTTGCACTTGCACTTGAACCACCGGCTTCAACATATTTCATCTTGCCTGCAATTTGAGGCCCGACCAGCAAGAATTTTTGGATAGATGGCGCGCTTGTTTGTCACAAGGTTCGTGCTGACACCGCTTGATCTCGCCCAGCCCCTCTCCACGCCGCATGCTTATAAAAGTCCGGCTCGGACACCAGATCGATGACTGCATTTTTTCGTCATTCTTGACCAACGACTGACATGTTCTTCAATTCTCATAGGACTACATCTCTAGTTGTTTCGCTCTTTGGTGCAGTGTTCAACTTTGTTGTTGCAGCGCGGCTACTTGGAGTTTGGCGGTCATTCAAATGGGAACCAGAGAGTGAATGGGAGAGCTCGGAGTATTCTATCAGTAAGGATGGAGTACGCCTCGTATGGGCGTTACTGTGCGCATACTTTGCTGTGGCATCAACCATCTGTTTCATTGGTCTGGCAGGTATTGTCCGAGTGCGTTGAATTTTGTCTTCCTTGCCAAAATATTAAGTGTTCCTCACCAGGGAAAAGCATCATTCGTGCGCATATATCGCGACTACATTGTCGGAGATTTCGTGTTTGGCACACTATTTGCAGCCATAGGCTCTTATGCTGCCTTTCGACCAACAGTCCGCTCTAATGTTTGCGAGTTGTTATCACGCCAGCCAGACATACTTCGGGACTTCATCGACTTGGGGCTGACTTTGGAGAACTGCGAACCATGGTTTGAACGGGGAGTGTTCGCGTTCATGGTTGTTTTGATTATCATCACCGTCATTCGCGTGAGTAAATTTGCTTTAATGGTGGCTAGCAAGGCCCGAGGCTGAGGACTTGGTTACTGCAGCTCCATTTCGTGTTAGCATTATCGAGTTATTATAGCATTCTCATCCGCCATCAAGATTTCCGTCTGCCGTCGCATACACCTCACTATTCGTGTGCTAGCGTTGCCGAAGGGGATTTAGAGCGGATATATATCCTCCCAGTCCGTTCAGTGGCAGGCAAAGCGTCTTGCACATCGGACCTCGATCTACCATTTGTAGACGCTCCGGTTTACGCCCCAGTCCCGCTGACGCATGTTTCTTCGCAAGTCGCGGAGGAGCTGCTTGCGAATGCAACTGAAGCATGGGTTTCTCGATCACCTCCAGCCCGACCTGTGCGATGGCGCAGCCCCTCGCCGGCCCGCTGTCAATCTGCGGACCCCCATTCGGGATCAGGTCAGACTGCTGATCTGATTTCGTTGGAGAATGAAAAGGCATGATTTGATGATTGGGATGATAACGACGGTAATGACGGCATAAACTTCTGACATGTTTTGTGGTGGCGTGTCTGGTATCATGTGCTCCTAGTTGTATCACTGTGTTGACGAGTTATCGGTTTTGCATATTTGTACTGTAGTTGTCTCAGTTATTCGGAATCAGAAAAGTGTCGTACTTTTTGCTCAGCGCGGAAGCTCTCAGCAGTACTAACCTGAATTCTGACATTAGACCTGCTTCGTTCCGCTTCAATTGTCTCGTCTCGGGATATGTTCTGCTTGTACTTATCGTACCAAGCTGCCAACCTAATCCTTGCATCTGATTGGGACCTCACGCCCCTTCCTCATTGACAGATCATTATTACTGTCACAGGTCCTTGCTTAGTAGGCGCTGTACCCCAGACAATCACACCCACAATCATTGTGGTACGTACATGACTTACTAACGTTTACTTTCCGTTCCTTGATCTAATGCGGATAAAGCTGTTGTATCAGAACGCACCTCTCACGACGGCTCCCGCTATGACGAATCCAGTACGGCATAGCTGTTCCTTACCAATCCCTTATATATTGGGCTAGGCTGCTGAACTCGGGTTTTGCAGTGACTCATTAACGCCCTGTCATTAGCGATCATCGATTCATCGCCTGCCGCAGTTCCTTGTACACGTGTATAGGACTTAACATGTATCTTTACTCAATGTCCAGCCTTTGTGGCAAGGAGCAATTCAAATAGATTCTACTCGAGTCAATTGCACTGACACCAGAAAGCTAAATTTATAGTTCAATATTAGCGCACAACCTAGGCCTAAGCTAGTCTTGGTAGTCGTCATCTACTAGTCTTCTTCGGTACTGGTTCCGGCAGGACACGGCGGCCAGCATATGTTTTGAGCCATGCCAAGCACTGCATCACCAATTTCCAGATCTTGAGATTTATCCCGAGGAACGTGTTGAATTTCAAAAGGGACTCGGAAAATTCAACTTCTTCTCGCCACACGTGCAGTTGCCCGCGGCCTACGTACACCAACTCGGAGGCACTTACTAACCCACTCACTGAGAATCCCAATCAACCGCCGGAAAACACCATTGACCACATATATCTCGTTTATCTGATTCTGAATCACAAAAGTTATTTCTTCTAAGCATCTTGATTGCGGGATCTACGTTCTCAGAGAGCACTCACACCATGCTGCACAAATGCACGACTCAGCCACAGTTATGTACGATTCACGCAGTGTAAAAGTTGACAAGATAGCAGGGAAGCATCAATTCTAAACTCACTTGTCATCTAGATGTCGATGGAGTTCTCTTTAGTGGTCGCCTCGAAAGGCTGGACGGTTGGGCTCCACCTTGTTTGTAAAACTATTCAATCAGAGGCCCACTCGCGCCCGTGACATAAAGTGCCAGTGCGTGATGCGTAATATGGCTTCATCGATGCTAGAAAGAATTTCTCGTGATGCACAAACATACGCAACGATTGACTGCACAGGCCAACACATCATTTCTAGAAACCTGTAATGACCGAGTCTCTTGTACAAGATCAGCGACTAGGATCTTCTATAATGTCAATGGAAGGAATGAGGGCAACGTATTCCGCTCGCTCTACGTCTGTCATCCTCACCCAACCGCTGATCATCAGGCTCTCCAAGGACACTTTGACCGTGCCAAAAATGCCACCAACAACTGATGAGGCACTGCATTGGCACCGCTGAGAGCTTCGAGAACGTGCAAATTGGACAATGATAGAGCATTGAACAAGTCCGACAAAGAGTCTGGGTGTGTGGTATAATAAGTATCGGTGATGCATAAGGTCCGGATTCCGGTCACCGTGCGCAAGGGCTCTAAGGGGTTTTTTGGTTCACTTGTTACGTCGATCGTGATCGAGGAGAGGTTGGGACATAATTGGAGTAGGAGCAGGACTCCATTCGCGAGATATATGGTGATTTCGACATTTATCAGGTAGCCGCACGCGGGATTTATGTGCTCGAGTTCGAAAGGCGGACTCACATCAAGGATCTTGAGACCGCGCATAGTGGACAGAAGTGTTGAGATAGATCGTACAAAAGCTGCTCTGTAAAGACTCATCCCTGCTATGACCAGCTCCTGAAGTGCTGGTAGGTTTTCCAACGAGATTTCAAGTTGAGTTGGGTTTCTCCTTGGGAAAAAAATAGGAAGAGAGACCCGGTTTGGTTGGTTGATGTAAGGCTGAAGAAAGCTTCGCAATAGGTTGGTCGATGGGTAGCGCCCGAGTGCTAATGAGAGCGGACGTCCTCGTGATCTCTTGAGCCACGAGTCATAGCAAAAAGCTTCCAGCTGCCAGTGCCAGTCTACGTGGTCGACAACCTGCATCACAAACTGGGCATTCCTACAACGACTTCCCTCCATCGTCAGCATATTCTGGTCAGCAGCATGGAGGCCAGCTTTGATGCGGGTGACAATTATTCGTGTTCGGGGAGACATTAGTGAAAAATATAGGATAGGGTTTCAGTTGGCAAACGCCAAAGAGCCGATACGAATCCCTTGTGCAAATGCCTGGACTGGATGATCTTGTCCTGCTGTTCGACGAGTGACTGATGAAGATTTTGGATGCCGACCATGACCGTTTCCAGAGCTGAGGCATCGTGCAACACTACATCCAGCTGCTGCTTGCATTCGTTGACGATAGCACTGATACTCTCGCCTTTGAGGTCAGGGTGGTTGGTGTTAGGGAAATAGGCTTTTCCGGGAGTATGGGGTTTCGAGGTCTAGCATCTTCTCATGGTCACACTATCGGCATCATACAAACGATCAGCTGCTATACACACGAGTGCTTGTGAATGATCAAGCTGAAGCAACTGGTAACTGCTTATTACTCCTAATGGCACAACTAACCGTGACTCTTGGTACGACTTGATACTTGCAATATTTTGCAGCGCACCAATAATATCCGAGGCCGGGATGAAATTGGCTTGTAAGTTGGTGAGTGTCTGCATGTTATTTTCATTATATTGGTTGAGACGTTCGAGGATGGATGTTGAAGAAGAAGGATTAAATCTACGACAACGACGACCTGAGTTACATACAGATGCTACTAGTGTATATATGGTGATGCCAGCATCTTCTATTTCGCGATTCGCCAAACCGTCTCTTCTGTGCTCGGGGATGGCGTCGTGGTGCTCTGGCCATAAGTACTGTTTCTATCATAAGTCACGGTGAGTGTCTTAGTATCCCCGGCTGGTGTCGAGACCAGTAACAGTCGGGTTACGAGTCTCTGCTACCTGATACTACTAACTGATTAATACTACAAAGTATTAAGCCTCAGCAGCGAGGCCACAGCTGGCAAGACTAGCATTGCAAGGCTTGTTGGAAACACTCATAAATATAAATTTAACTAGTAATACACGACCGAGGCGCTAGGAGACACTTTCTTCCCAATGTCATGAACCAGATAGGGACATTGTATTAGTAGGAAAACCCGCACGTGCGATAGCAGCGATACTGAATCACTGGGAATCATCGGAGGATAATGCTTCACATGAAAGAAGGCTAGGGCTACCATAACATTCTCGAAGATCGATGGTCTTTTTGATCACTGACTGGCACGACAGCTTTGTAAGGGCGACCAGCATGCAACTACGTTTTCATCGAATCACTTGATTCATAGTCCTCAGTGTGTGCTCTGACAAACTAGCAGTAGTATTTGGAGTCATACTCAGTCTCGTTTTCGGCGGGCCATTTCACTGAAATTCAAACTCGATGCCAGATATAGGATTGACATAGAACAAAACTGTACACTCAGTATTGCTACAATTGGATCATCGGGAAGTAGGGCTAGAAATAATTTAGTAACTACGAAGGATGGTCAAGGCTGAGAAACTCACGCGTCTCGGCAATTCGACCAGTGTTCTCCATGAGCCATGCGACTCAAATCAATTTCTTGCCCACTGGGTATCACAGATGCAATCCCAGGAGAATAAAATGGTCGTTCTCGGGAAGCGAGTGGTACCCAAAAAAGCAGCCGACGATTGGCTCCTACCATCCATCCATCTTTCGGCAAGACAGGGGTTGGATTAAGATCATGATGAGAGGTGCCCTTGAGCAGCTCAGTAGGGTTTTGCAGTGCATGCTTCAAGTTTGATGCGAAGCAAATGGGGTGATTGTTACAATTATTGCTGTGCATGGCAGTCTCCTGTTTGCAAGGTGTGATGGGACCTATATCCAAAGAGAATGCAGAGGAATGGATCTCAGTGTGTTCCTGAAATTGCTGCGCTGTCGCTGCATTCCACAGCCGGATAGTTTTATCCTGTGAACCAGATACGATGCGAGTGCCATCGGGGGAGAAAGAGACTGACCAAACCAAACCAGTGTGCCCTCGCAAGGGCTCACCAGATGGCAGCCCCGTCGCTGCATCCCACAGTCGGACAGTTTTATCCTGTGAAGCAGACACGATGCGAGTGCCATCGGGAGAGAACGAGACTGACCGAACCAAATCAGTGTGCCCTCGGAAGGGCTCACCTAATGGCAGCCCCGTCGCTGCATTCCACAGCCTAACAGTTTTATCCTGTGAACCAGACACGATGCGAGTGCCATCGGGGGAGAACGAGACTGAGAAAACCCAATCAGTGTGCCCCCGGAAGGGCTCACCCAATGACAGTCCCGTCGCTGCATTCCACAGCCGGACAGTTTTATCCTGTGAACCAGACACGATGCGAGTGCCATCAAGGGAGAACGAAACTGACCAAACCACATCAGTGTGCCCTCGGAAGGGCTCACCCAATGGCAGCCCCGTCACTGCATCCCACAGTCGGACATTGGAATCCGAAGAACCAGACACGATGCGAGTGCCATCAGGGGAGAATGAGACTGACCAGACCGAATCAGTGTGCCCTCGGAAGGGCTCACCTAATGGCAGCCCCGCCGTTGCATCCCACAGCCGGACAGTGGAATCCAAAGAACCAGACACGAAGCAAGTACCATCGGACGAGAACGAGACTGACGAAACTGGACCAGTGTGCCCTCGGAAGGGCTCACCCAATGGCAGCCCCGTCGCTGCATCCCACAGCCGGACAGTGGAATCCGAAGAACTAGATACGATGCGAGTGCCATCGGGGGAGAACGAGACTGACCAAGCCCAATAGGTGTCTTGGAAGGGTTCACCCAATGACGGTCCCGTCGCTGCATTCCACAGCCGGACAGTTTTATCCTGTGAACCAGACACGATGCGAGTGCCATCGGGGGAGAACGAGACTGAGAAAACCCAATTAGTGTGCCCCCGGAAGGGCTCACCAAATGGCTCCCCCGTCGCTGCATCCCACAGCCGGACAGTGAAGTCAGAAGAACCAGATACGATGCGAGTGCCATCGGGGGAGAATGAGACTGAGTAAACCGAATAAGCGTGCCCTCGGAAGGGCTCACCCAATGGCCCCCCTGTTGTTGCATCCCACAGCCGGACATTGGAATCCGAAGAACCAGACACAATGCGAGTGCCATCAGGGGAGAACGAGACCGAGTAAACCGAATCAGTGTGCCCTCGGAAGGGCTCACCCAATGGCAGCCCCGTCGCTGCATCCCACATCCAGACAGTGGAGTCCGAAGAACCAGATACGATGCGGGTGCCATCAGGGGAGAACGAGGCTGAGTAAACCGAATCAGTGTGCCCTCGGAAGGGCTCACCCAATGGCAGCCCCGTCGCTGCATCCCACAGTCGGACAGTGGAATCCGAAGAACTAGACACGATGCGAGTGTCATCGGGGGAGAACGAGACTGACGAAACCCAATGAGTATGCCCTTGGAGGGGCTCACCCAATGGCTCCCCTGTCGCTGCATCCCACAGCCGGATAGTGCAATCGTCTGAACCAGACACGAAGCGAGTGCCATCGGACGAGAACGAGACTGACGAAACCGGACCAGTGTGCCCATTGATCACAGTCTGAATAGTCGTCCAGTTCACAGAACGTCCTTGTATCAGACGAAGAGTGTTCGGAAACCTTGCAGTAAACTTTGCAGCTATCGTGGACTTGATGGGCGAAAATGGCAGCCCTGATACATACAGATGTGGCGTGCTGTGCAAAATCATCCCACCAAAGACTTGGACGAATCTCTGCACATCCATTGCAGTGGACAAGAGAGTTTGGTAGCCAATACGGCCCTGCATTCGTGCGTAAGCGCTTCACTTGACGCCACCAGGGGACTCCGTTCTCACCTTCAGCCACTGGGAGATGAGTGGAAGTACAGTAACTGCAACTCTGAGTGCATTGAGAAGGCCGAGTGATTCAATCCAGAAGAGTAGCCGCTCGTTGTCGAAGAATGATCCAATTTCCTTTGCGAGCTTAGTGTCGAAGTCCGTTTCTCGTACGTGTGTAGCCCAAAATCGACAGGAATAGGACAGTTGCGAGGGAATGCATGTTGCAATTCGCTTCGGCAGCCCGATGTCTTTGCTATTGGGGAGGTATGAAGACTTTAAATCACATATGTTGAAGCGAAGGTCGTTTTCCATCACTCCAAGCGACGCAAAAGCAAGATTGCGTTGCGCGTTCGATGTCTCCACGAAAAAGTCTCCGCTGGCTGATTTGTCTGTCAGGAATTCGGGGAATGATGCGTGAAGGGGTCGGATGAGGCTAGACGGGTTGGTGGTGCCGCTCAGCAGGGAGCCCATATCTGCTACCACGAGTTCCACCTCGTAACGATCACTTTGGTCTGGGAAACGGCCCCGCATGGCATTCAGGGCATCTAAAGAGAGGGGTTCGGCTGAGCCAAGTATTTGTCCCATCACGGAATGAAACCTTGCTAGCCCTCGCTGATACTCGATTCCCGTGCTGTCCTCCCCCATGTTTCCTCCTAAAATGAACCTATACATGCCATACAACAACTTTTTCCGCTCTCCATGATCGTGGGACACGACAGCATTGAAGCGCTCAATTGCGCGCGAGTAAGCAGAGGATTTTTGGATGTATTCGCATGCAAGACGTGCCCACTCGAATAGTCCATCAGCTTTGTCAGCGAGGACTGCGAACTCTTTGTCCCCAAGACCACCAGACACCTCTTTCAGCTCGTGAGACACAAAAGTACGGATGTCTCTCTTCGAGTCTTTCTCTGCAATGTCGTCCATGGATAACCGTAGAATATATGGAGCATCCCGAAATTCATCGTCGATCTCATGAAGCGGGCGAGAGGTGACGAGAATCCGAAAATTGGATGGGAGTTCAGTGATTTGGGGAAGACCTTCGCCTTCCAGTGTACCAGCGAGTATACGGAGAAGGTTACGCCTTGTCTCGACTCCGCCACTCTCATCCAGCACTTCGATCACAATTAAGACAGGTCCCACACTCGACCCAGATAACTTCTTTAGCGGTTCCATAAACAGCTTGCGCCACTGCTGGACAATATCTGTCGTATTCTTGAGCGCATTTGCATTTTCGACTGTGTCTGCCAATGTTCGTCTCATCTCCATATCCCGGTCAGCAAGGTCGCGAGCAATAGTGGAGAAGACTTTTTCATGGCGCTTGTCGGCTTTAAGATCCCGATCAAAGCAGAAACACGAACCGAGCCCTCCCAAGTCGTTGAACCAGTTAGCGATTGTGTGAGCAATGGCTGATTTACCCGTGCCTGCAGGCCCAGATAGCCACAGCACATGCTGAGCAGCATCTCCACTGTCGTTGATCCATTCAGTGATCTGGGAGAGAATTTCCGTGCGCGTCTCTGGTAGGCATTGCTTCGTGGTATCTAGTCCCGCGCCCGCTGCGTAAAGCATACCGCTGAGATCTAGTTTCTCACCCAGTTTCTCACCTGAAGGGGTATGAGTGGATGCATAGTCAGAAGTACGTCCAAATCCTTACTCGTATACCGGACAAGATCGGCTATGTCCCGAATAGCTTGGTCCCGAAATTGTTGCATAAGCTTTTCCGAAGCGTTGCTGTACTGTGTAATCAGATCATCCGTCCCCGAGACAGCATTTTCCACGAGTCTCTTCACTGTGATAGTGGTATAAGATTCACAATATGCAGAGTGCAATAGCTCGATAACTTACAAAAGTTCTTTTTCCTCGAGTAGTCCCCGATGAAACGCGCGCACTCTAGAGTCTGTTGGGCGATCCGTCCAGCGATACTGCGCTGGGATGAGATCTGGCTAAGAGTGTCCTTTTGCGACATGAAGCCGTAAACATCTCCTAACTTCTCGAGAAGAGATTGCACCGATTGGTCGCATTCCGTTTGAGCGAGAATAATCTGCATAGAGTCAACTACTGCTGAACAGGAAGGCTAGACTGCACGTACTTTGGATGCAGCAGACAGCACACCCAGCACCATCTTGGCGTAAGGATGTACCTACGTAACTTGTGAGCTCGCTTCTAACCAAGAAGAGTGGCCCATACATTCGCAAGGTTCTCAATGACATTGTTGAAAACTTTGAGTGGTTGAAGGTATGTGGTCTGGAAATTGTCTACAGCAGCGAGACCTGCTGGGCCATTCTTGGCTACGGATGCCAGAGACGTGACATGTCCCCCGAGTAGTCTCATACTTTCCATACCCTCACGGGCACCCCGAAGTTCATCGTCAACTGATTGGGGACCAGGACCTTCCTCCACGCCAGACGAAACAGCCTGGACCTGTGCATCCACCAGAATTTAGAGACGAAAAAAAAAATCGTTTGGCGTAAATACCTTCGAAGCAGGTTCCCCGGACGCTCCTTGGTTCACATGGCCACTAGGATTCTCAGATGTGACAGGCTTGTCACCATCGGAAGGATGCAGAGGCGACATATCCTGGGTAGACCTTAGACAAGTTCAGGATGAATATAATGACTACTTACCTCAACACTCTGATTCGATGAACCACCTTCAAGATCAGCGTTCTGGACGGTAGGGGTTTGGTGGCGGGAACGCTTGAAGGGTTTCTACACAATATCAGCTATATGATTCCAGCTCCCGCAGCATTGAGGTCGACATACAGCAACTTTTTTAGTCACATTCTTCTTAAATTTCCGGAGGGCCTGACAGAATCCGCTACGGGGCTGACTCTGGATGAAGGATGCGTCAGAAGCAGCGACAATGTTATTAGCGCTCGTCGACAGTACTTTCATGAGGGCACATACCGAGCTCTCGCCAGCAGTTGCTTCTCTGGATCTAGAGGCCTTTCGAGGAGGTTTCATCCTGTGATGTCTGCTCATTGCGAACAGTCAAAGATCGAGATCAACCTGAGGGGAAAATGGATGCAAGAATTAGAGGGAGGAGATAGAACCATTTAACAAGCGCCCAAATACCCTTGATCACAGGCGGGCGCCGCCAAGTCTCAAGGCAGCGCTAATCATTCAGTCACGTTCAAGTTATAATTGAACTCTGCAGGAACATGGATCATGAAACTTTGACATCGTTCATCATAGGCGCGGGTAAATTGCTTAAGAGATACATACATATGTGCGGGCACAACGAAAGCCATCCCAATCGTCAGGCCGAACTTGTACTTAGGGAAAGCGGGAGTAATCAGCGCTCAGCTTCGGTTAAGCATCCGATACTTAGTATTTGGGTCAAACCTCGACCACTGCTTGATAGGGATTTATTTCGTAGCACTTTTCTGCTGTTCTTACGGTCTGGGGCTACCTCTAGTAGACTGGCTCCACCGTTAATTCCTGGTGTAGCCAAGGGTCCATCTCCGAGTCATCCGGGGTTCCGTGCATTCCCAAAATGGGAGAAGCAGGATTTTGAGGCCGAGGCGATGGCGAAGCTCAGGGAGCAGAAGAAAGGAGATACCCCACAATCAAAGGCCGACCGGCCACTGTGCGCCTGATCTAGGCCCTACAGCTCTTGCTATACCCATCATTACATTCACCCTGCCACCTCCTGCTGCATCCACATCTGGCGGTATCAGGAGACAAAGCCAATACCTCAACGCGCACGGGAGCCTCAAAGTTCACTGCTCCTGCAAGTCTTACGCCTGGGGCCTCAGCTCCAGCTGCCAATAAACCCAGCCTATTCTCTAGAACCTCGTCTACTCCACAGAGTCCACAAGCAGCCCCTGCAGTGCCGGCGTCTTTATTTGGCCTGCCCACGACACAACCACCTACCACCACCACCGCACCCTCCATACCCAACTTTTTCGCCAAGCCAGCTGCATCATCGACACCTGCAACCTCACTGTGCAGTTCCTTCATTTTCGTTTGGTTCCATGCCTGCACAACTGCTGTTTGCTGCACCTGCTTCCGCATCCACCAATCATTTTCTGTGCCGCAGCATCAAGCACGGAAACCGGCAAACCGTTATCGTCTGGTAAGCTTCCGGTGCTCCATGATCACACTGTCTCAAACGGCATGCAGGGGCTAAATGGTCGCATTTGGATCTCTCATTGGCAGAGCATCGAAAAGTACCGTACGAGAGTTCGGGCCCTTGGCGTGGGGCGGAGTGTCATGCGTATAGATGGCCTCCCTCTAGATCTGGAACTCGTGGATACGCCCTGCGGTCGTCCCTGGCCTTTCCTACTCCTTCGCATTGAAAAACTGTTCTGGTTGGACAGTAGTTATGAATACAGTCACCTCCTTTCCAAACTTCTCAGCCCTACCTTAACTGAGCTTCATGTATACGCGATGGATAATTTGTTTATGTATTCGGTTTTGCCAAACCTGGGAGTTACATGTCCCCTCATGAAATCCTTTTCCACCACTGGCTTTGATCCAGCCACATCCGTCCCAGTTTCAACAGCAGTTGTATGTGGTTGGCTACAGCTCAAGGACCCTTAGCACAGAAGCCGTTGATGGACCCGCCTTGCTCCACCTCTCCACTCTTCCATCCCTCGAACACTTGCAACTCTCATTTCTATCACTGAATAGGGGTTCCTTCAAATACAGCCCGACCACATTCTCAAACCCTCTTCACCATCTTACAATCCACGCGCAGGGTTCCGAGCCATGCGTGCCCTTCCTTGAAGCAACGTGGATATCCGCGAGAAGTGTACACATCTCTCTCGGGAACATCCCACGATCTTCCAGTAATGAAACCTTTCTTTTACTCCTTGCCTCTCGTGTAACAGCACAACAAGTGCAAGCTCTCTCACTCGATTCGACTTCTGATTGGCTGCTTACAATCACTGAAATCATGCCTCTGTTCTCATTTTGCACATTGCAAGAACTCACGCTACCATCAACCTCTGGCAACCTTACTATAAACAACCAAGACCTCATCAGAGCCGCGAAATCGTGGCCCAAGTACGCCTGGGCGATGAGGGCATGTGGATAATGCCAGCGCGTCCTCAAATCACCCTGGATGGGTTGGCCAGTCTGCTCTTGCATTGCCCAGATTTGTGCACTCTTGGCATCGGCATGGACGCCGCCTCATACAGTGCTGTGACGCCCATGGTACCAGGGGATGGTGTAATCAATACCAAGATCACCACGCTCTCTGTCGGGGCATCGCTAATCGAAAATCCGTTGGCTGTCGCCGCATTCCCCTCCTCCGTCTTACCAAACTTGAAGAACATTCTGCCCAAGTTCGACACTGGCTTTGTGCCCAATCAAACGAAAAGGCGACACACGAAGTGGGCGAGAGCTGCAACGTATCTGCAAGATGTGGACATGATCAGGAAGCAAGAGAGGGCCAGATTGGGGGTCTACTAGGGTCATGTAGCGCAGAGTTTGTATTGAGGGGAGAATCATTCGAAGTCGTAGAGAATAGTGGTTCCTAGCGATTACATTATGTAAATGCGATAAATATATCGATGGTTTTAGCGCTATGTCATGATGTAGACTGATGTAGATCCAAATTTCAAATTTACACCAGGTCATCCGACCGACCAACTAGCTAGGGAACCCTCGAGGCGGAGTCGCCTCCTCACCAAACTTTCAAAAGAAGATAATGGCCCATGTTCGCGAGCGGTCTCCTTCGCCTGAGTTTTCTTCGGATTCGCTTCTCAAGCGATTAAAAACGACCCATTCCTCGTCGACATCGACCGTGGACTACGAGTTGCGCTTCTATCCCGGTCTCTTTGGGCCAGAAAATGTGCAGAAACTGCATCAGGCTTACGCTAGCAGTGAACCGTTCAAATATGCGATTATCGAAAAGCTTTTCCAGGACGATCTTCTCAAGAACGTAAAGGACGAATGTATCAAGGAACTGAGCTTCACTGAGAAGGAGACAGACATATATAAGGTGAGCCTCGATCCTAACAGACTATCTGTTATCCGACATCTTTTTCCTAGGTCAACCAAACCGGGGACCTTGCATCACTCTCGTACCTATCTGAAGCTCAACTTGCACTCTTTCCAAACCTCCTTACTCTCCGCGATGCACTCTATTCATCAGAATTCCGCAAGTTCATCCAGTCTATCACTGGGTGTGGACCGCTCTCCGGAACGAAACAGGACATGTCTGTCAACTCGTACACGCAGGGTTGTCATCTGCTTAACCACGACGATGTGATTGGAACCAGGCGCGTATCGTATATCCTCTATATGCCACTTCCATACGGCCAGGAATGGCAAAAAGAATGGGGAGGTGCGTTAGAGTTGTATCCTGTTCAACCTGGCGTCGACGGGATCCCTGAGCCTGAAGCTGCGCCATGCAAAGCCATCCCTCCAAGCTGGAATCAATTCATTTTCTTCGAAGTGCAACCAGGCAAAAGTTTCCATTCTGTAGAAGAAGTGGTAGTAGGAGGAGATGGCAGGGCAAGACTTAGCATAAGTGGCTGGTTTCATGCAGCACAAGAGGGCGAGGAGGGATATCAAGCTGGTCAGGCAGTTCCTGAGCTCAAAAGCTCACGAGAACAGTTGGTATGTCTTGGAAGATGTATTGTTTGTGCATCCGTCTCATCGGGCCTACTACAGACATCTAGCTCTACCACTTTTGTTGCATACTCCGACTTAGAGCCACCCCATCCAGATGGACCGCTCCGACGAGAATATATCTCCTACCTCGCAAAATTCCTTAACCCAGTTTACCTTCAAACACGCACGATGAAGGCATTGATGGCACGTTTCGTCGTGGAATCGAATATTGAACTTCACCATTTCCTTTCCGCGTCTCTCATATCGAAACTTGAACCTGACCTGCGTAGGGCAGATCAAGCTGATGGCCTTGATGGTGAGACTCGCCAGGGGAGGATACCACCACACACTGCTGGCGTCTCTGGTGCATGGTCTGCGCGGGGTCCACCACACAAATGGCGTTACTGTACGCTCCAAAAAACAACGGAGTCCCAACGTGAATCAGACGCAATCCTTCGTCAGTTGCAAGACGAAGTTTTCCCGAGCGATGCGTTTCGCGCTTGGCTAAGCATCTTGACAAAGTTGTTGCCGCTGAGCTATTCTGTAGAAGCGAGAAGGTTTAGACCGGGCTTAGACTACACTCTCGCAACGAGTGAGGGGGACGAGTCGCGATTGGACGTAGTGTTGGGATTGACGCCACAAGTAGAAGTTGAAGAAAATGAGACACGATCAAATGGCAAGTCGAAGGCGAACGAAGAGGACGAAGAGGGCGAAGAGCCGCGTGGTTGGCAAGCTGGGGAGTGGGGAGGTTGGGAGGTTGGGCCATTATCTTCCTCATTAACGTTTTGCTGACTTGTTCGTTATCAAGTGTTACATGGCACCCCATGACGAGGAAGATGATCCAGCGGTCTATCGTTCCGGGTCAAGCAAAAAACACCAAGTCAACGATGCCTCTGGCTCACAAGACCGTGATGATGATCCAGAGACCGGAGAGCAGGATGATGAGGACGAGAGCACTTTGCTAACCGTTCAGCCTAGCTTTAACACACTCCTACTCGTTCTGCGGGACGAGGGCGTTATGCGCTTCGTCAAGTATGTTTCAGCTGCTGCTGCAAGCTCTCGGTGGGATCTCTGCGCAGAATTCAACGTCGGGATGGTTCAGGATGACGAGGAATACTCATAAACTGGAAAAAATGCATTCGGTATGTCCATGTAGACAACGGAATTTTTGCGAAGCTATCTACCATTAGGGTGTACAATGCTGCGTCTCTCGCTATCCTTTGCTATCGTGATATCCTAGAACACAATTTTCTGACCCTGGCTGGGTATGATAGCAGCAGATTCACGTGGCGCCTGGGCCAGTGCGGCACCAGGTTTCGGACGTCCTCGAACCCTGTCAGTTCTTATATGTCGTGGACCCTCCTTTTGGTTCCGTCGTATTGATTCTGCGTCATCTTGTTGTGTGCTGTGTTCTTTCTCATTTTCACCACGCCTTCCCGGGCGCGATTGAGATCGTGGATGCGACTCAGCGTCGGGTTGCCGACCACCATATTTCTTTCCAGGTCCGCTTTTGTGTTCACTTTGTAATCTTGGACCACCACCTCGACGAACTGCATCAGCAGAGGCATATTCCACAACTAGATCTCGACCATTGAGACGGTGATTACGAGGATTGATCAGGGCGGCAGTTGCATATTCGGTGCTGGTAAAGTCAAGAAAGGCAAATCTGTATGTTTCCGTTGGCATTATATGCGCCTTGTACGACAAATCACTCACCCTTTACATGCACCACTATCTTCAAAAGTTCCCATGCGGATCTTTCGTAACCAAACATCTTTCGTGTCATTATTTTCCTCCCCGGCACTAGCCTCGGCGTCATTCGCTTTGACACCTTTTCCAGCCTTTTGCGAGTATCTGTGAGCCTCAAAGAGTTCACGAATCGACTCCACAGTAGTGTCAAAACCAAGATTTCCAAGGAATAATGTTTGTGCAGGAGGCTGCTTCTGTACACGCAGAATCTTCTGTTGAGTCTTCGTCAAGCCGCTCACTGATTTGCCTGCAGAAGGATCCTTAGCGTCCTCTTGTGTTCCCGCCGCTGGTGTAGTTATGGGACGGCCCGCAAAGTCATTTCCTACACATACGCGAATGTAGGCTTAGACATCAAGTGCGTAGGGTAAATAGCAAGTATACATACCATCTTTGACCAGTAAATTCCGACCGTGAAGCTCTCGTTCGGACTGGGTTATTGCTGTGACTTTGGCATCTGGCGTAGCAAAAGTCGACGTAGGCAAAGCTACCTTGTCTTCAGTCGACTACACATTTAGCAGGGAAACAACTTTGCTCACCCCATATTCTCTCCTTTCGTTCCCTTTTTAGTGGGCATGTGTATTCGCGTGATCTCCCCGACGCCATCAAAGAAATCTCGCAGTGCATCTGGCGTAGTCTTGAACCATAGATTGCCCACCCAGACCGAATTCTGACGTTTCGGCTTGCTATTGCCAGCAGGCTTCGAGTCCTTCGTAGAGACGCCAGCTGCGGAACCATCCGTCACTTTTCTCTTTTTCGCCGGCTGATCTTCAACTTTCTGATCTTTTTTCTTCTGTCTGCGTTTTTCGGCATGAGACAACACGACGCTGTCATCTGGGACTGGTGCGTTATCTGCTGTGTCTGTTTCGTGCGCTACATCATCGCATTCTTCGGTAACTCTTTTTCTCTTGACCTGTGGTGGGCTGGAAGAGTCTGATGAAGACGCTGCAGATGACATTTTGGAAGTAGACTTTGAATTTAAAAGAATGTATGATATCAGTGAATCATGTGACGATGCACGTAACAAGAACTCACGTGATTCTGAATTCATAAGATATTTGAAGTTTGAAGTTTGTGTGCATTTACTGATCGGTGACAACCACACTTGTTACATCGTTCATAGATCCAAAAAAACCGCCCTGCAATACGTCTATCTCGAGAGTCTACATATTGTCCATCCACATCCTTGCAGTTAAAGGGTATATTTAATAAACGGCTCTGGACTAGGTCACCAGTAAAGATGATATCCTGCACCTTCAACCTGTCCTTGTGTTTTCGCAGCAGTCTTCAAATGACACAGAGATAGAGGTTGTTTACTATGATGCTTGATCAATCAGAAATCTCGTGGCAAATGAAGACAAGTACCTAGAACGCGCCAATGCCTTGGCCGTCGTGTGAATGTTCCTCATTGCCCGACCTGCCAAATATTGCGGCGACTGTCTACAAGAGGGCGAGGCTACTTACCATTGACTGCAACTCTGGACAGCTCCTCGATGTCTCGGCGAGATATCTTGTTTGCTTCCCCTGAGAGCATATTGGACCACATGGTTTGGCGGGAATCACCATCTAGTTCAGGATACTGGATGGCTGTAAGAGAGACAGGTGAGCATGGAATTGATAGATTGGCAGATAAAACCTGTACTCATAGCAAAATGCGACATGTATGCAGAACATGTAGTCCTTGCGGTAACAAATACAATGCACCGATGCTGCTCGAAGAATTCGAGAATCGTCGAGATGCGAATATGTTCCTCCATCTGGTCGCAAGTCAGGGTAGCACAAGACGAAGACAGCTAATACGCACTATTGGCTCGTGCCTCTGGGTCTGCATGAGAATCTGGATGCAAGTCAACTCATGACCGATAAAACATGCAAAATACCGTACATCCCCAGCTTCAATCAATACTATGGCGTTCCATGATCTTGCTGCCTGTGAGAATAATAAATTTGCATTAAGGTGGGCAGCAGTCGACGAACATACATCCAGACGGGATGTCAACGTGTCCACAAGTAAGGTCACGTCCAACGGAAGGGAACATGCTGCGAGGGAGTACAATGGCCGTCTAAAATGTTCTGCGATGGCTTCAACGGTTGCCGTTTTGCCGGTTCCTGATGGCCCATGGAGGAGTATAACCTGCCAACGAGAGGTGCACCGTGACATATTTGAACAAACATATAACTCGACCTACCAAGCCCGTTTGTTCTTCATCCGTCATGGCCTCCTTGCTGAAGTCGAATGCACCCACAACTCCTTCGATGACATCCTGCCGTAATGAGCAGCCCAACAAATATTTTAGTTGATTGGTCTCACCTTTGAGCTTTCGTCGAGCACAATGTGCTTCCAGGCATTTTCGTTGAATTTTATTGGCTCAACTTCATCAACATCAAATAAGCTCCACGTCTTGTAGAAGCACTATCAGAGGTACTCGAATGTCTACTTTTGTGATTACCTTGCGTTCCAGATCAAAACCTGGCATGAATCGCGGGAAAAGAGCGATATTATCTTCGGGTACGGGCAGGATGTCATCGTTGTTTCGGGCCTTACTTCTGTCTTGAAGAAGGGGGAATGGGAATGGGGAATCATCTCTGGTCGTCAATGAGATCACACGATTGGATGGCTGGCAAACAATTCCTTACGCATGGTTGTAGCCAAACGTGTTCCAGCCTAAGCGATCAATCATGATCCGTCGCTGTTGGAGACGACAGGTCAGTGGGAAACTATCCACCTATCTCATGATCGGGCGCACTCCTCTATCTAAGAGGGGTAAGGTTAATTTAATAAACCAACAGTGATTAAGGAACGCACAATGTCTGTGATGGACTCCCGCTAGTGAGACGTACTTTCTGCCGCGCTCTAGAGTCAGGGTTAACTCAGGACATTTGCGGGACATGTGCTCTTACCCATAAGTCGCTCACATATCTCGGGCGTCATCTTGCTGGTTCGGAAATCAGCCAAGATCAATGACCCCTGATTGTAATGAGTACGGAAAAAATAGAATAGTATCGGGAACAAACCTCGGCCAGTTTAACCATCCGACCTCGCTCGAGCGTAACCCACTTGGTTCCGTTCCAGTATGCACCCTCGCCGTTAAGGGTGAATGTTCTGCAGAAGGAAATAGGAAATGCTATGGCCACAAGTGACATTTACAACTTACTGGTCAAAGTCATCGTAATAGGTAGAGATTAAGCGGAATGCATCCTGCATGCATCATCTATCTGAATATCTCGCAGAGTGTTGTTGGTTCTCTCACAAAATCATTATTGTCATCGAGGTAGTAGAACTGCTGATTCTTCTGAAAGTAGAATTGCAGCAGATCGCGCGGTATGCGACCATGTACTATTGCATGTTTCAATCGTTCAGCTCTATGAGAAATCAGATACCAAGAGGTGAAAACACAGGACATATCGCACACTGGTTTGAATTCTTCTTTAAGCAAGAGGAGGAGAATGTCAAGCTGCTGGACTGCGGCTGTAAGGTACGTGCGCGCATCTGCATCATAAAAGCTATGAAGCGAGTTATCATGAGGAGTACGAGCTACACACCATCTAGATCCTTATGCACATACCCGAGCGCTTTCGCACTTCGTACGAGGCCATCTTCTGCATTTTCTTCTAGCAAAGTCATACGTGCGTCATTAGTGCGACTGTCCAATGAATCTAGCTCCAAAAGAAGCTCATCGATGTGAATTTGTGGATATTTGCTCAAGCATTCACCCCCCACAATGGAGCTGCAAAAGATAACCATTCATCATTTGATGAACTGATTGCTTAAATACGCCGTACCGTAAGCAAGCGAGTAAAACAGGACTAAAATCACTGAAAACCAGTTTTGGTTTCTCTACATACCGGTACATCAATTGCAGCTATGTAATACCTGAGGGCGCACCTTTATCTGTCTTCCGTCGAACATTTAAGTAGAAACAAGTAGGCTCTTGGGTGACCACACGGGGAGTCTGTTCGATGTATTCGTAAGATTTCCAGCAATCATGAAGCCAATCCCTAAAATTAGTCAATAAAGATCACCCGATTACGTTGACTAGAGAGTGTGAACCATTGCTGCCACCGTCGAAGGAAGCCATTCTCTTGTCTCTCAGTTATGCCGGACTTGCATTCTTCGAGCGTCACAGAACTTAACGTAGAGTTGACTTGAAGCGGTATTAGTGCTTCTTTGATTACAGGTGAAAACATGTCCACAGCAGGAGGTGAGGAAGTCGTCGACGTTTCGGGATAAGCCGACTCGGGAAGTGGTGCCGAATTGGTGGAGGGGATAGCTTGCACGAGTGGTTCCTGTATGTTAGACTTTTCGGACATGTCAAAAGTGAGGAAGTTGTTCGTGCAACAAATCAAGGGGTCAGACCAAAAGGTACTTTATACTCTCATGTCAACACCAGTGGATTTGTCACTTTGAAGTCGTCATGTGAACGGATAATTCTAGCGGGCGTTTGCTGGGAAGCATCGGCCCTCACTTGTAAGCGTATTGAACCCTGGCAATGAGGCATCTGTACAGGAATGCACTGCCAAAATTCCGTTCGAGATGTCAAAATCCTGGGGAAAGAAGATCGAAAATGGCGATACAACTTGTCCCACTTGCACCATGGGGTAGTCATAAATGTCTGTGGAGTTACGCAAAATGTTATCAAGTGTTCAGGGACCTTAACTAAGGCTCGGAGCTTACATTTTGAGCTTGATGTAACGTTGGTCTGGACAGCCTTGTTTTACGCGGGAAAGCGGAATCCGGGTGAGAAAATTGAAGCTCGTCGGTTTGGACTTGTAGTTTGAAGTCCGAGAGGCGCGGGCAGTTGGCCAACCTGTATCGCATACCATAACTTAATTTAGTTGTACTATAGTACTAGGAGCTCGATGAGAGGCTCCAAGTCGGTTCGGGTACGGTGTGCATCACGGTGCGGGATTCTCGGCCAGCGCGCTACTGACTGACCGGTAAAGTGCGTGGACCGGTATATTAATATTTGTAACACTAGCAGCATAGCGGTACCATTAAGTAGCATATGTATCGTAAAAAAAGAAAAGAGAAAGAACAATTCGGTAGGTTTGGTAATAAGCAAGCGTGTACAGTGTATGTACGTGGTGGACAAAGAAAACGCCACTCGGAAGAAAAATCGCCCGCGGAGGCTTAGCTGGACACACGTGTGGTGCCAGTAGTACCGTTCCTTTGAAGCATAGTTGCATCTAGGATTCTAAGAACTAGCCCCGCGTCAGTATCGAGTCCGAGAACATGCCAATTGTCAAAGACTAGTCAGAACATTCTGCGCAAATAGGTTGTGCAAATATCGTGTGCACGAGTACCATCGTCGAGGAATCTGGTAGCACATCAAACTAAAGCTCTAGCGTAGAGACTGATATACCATCAAGGACATATTCAACATTGATCCTGCAGTACAATATGAAACATCAGATAGTCCGTCCAAAACAACGTCACTGAATCTTCCTTCTCTGGGCTTCATCCAACACGCTCTTCGGTCCGCGCTTCGCCATCGCCCATAGAAAGACGACCACGACGATAACAAACTGAAGCCACAACCACAGCTCCAAGATGAACGACACGAACCGTCGCTGCTGGGGCTTCTTTCCTTGGCGAAGGGAGACTGGCGATGCAGAAGTTGTTCTCGATCCATCGTCTGTGAGACCGCGGGAAAGGGTATAAGTCCGATGACGGCTTATGCTATCCACAAACTCGTTTACGAGTCTTTGAGGAACTGGAGTGGAAGGACGGACGAGATCAACAGAGCTCTCCCTCCGCGGGGCAGAAAGAAGTGTCGCTTCGAAACGACCTTCAGTCCAGTGGTTTGTGCGCATGCGAATAGTGTGCGACTTGCGACGCTTCCTGTCTGCAAGTGTGTCCACGTGCACGTTGGGTGGACTATACGTCACAGACTCGGAATCATGAACACCTTGCCATGTGCCTGCTTGCAGGCTAACTTGTTCCACAAACGGGGTAGAAGATGAGGAAGGAGCTGAGATATAACTAGAAGATGGGGGAAAGGAAAGCATGTCTTTCGTGGAAGGAGTGCCGGAATCCGGAACGCCGACGGCGTTGTCAGCGGACAAAGGAGAAAGCGATGTAAGATCGATTAAACTCGGTGTGCGGAAGTGGTCATTCCCATGACAGTTGTCCCATGCAAGCCCTAGCTCATTATCTAGAGTCTGGCGGCCTGTGAATTCTGTGGTAGGCAATGCAGCAGTCAGAGGTGATGACAAGTCTAATTCTTCGGGTGTCGCAGATTCCGTGCTGGGCTGAGGAACAAAAGGAACGGCCGGTAGACCGGGAATAACCAGTGATTGTATAGACGGTGGATTACTGACATCAGATACAGTCGGGGGATCAAACAATCCAACAACAGATCGACGTGCGCGATGATGTGCAGGGAGAGGGAAGAGTTCTGGAAGTATTGCGTGCCGCATACTACTCTGTCTGTCTGGTTCGATGCCGCTATCAAAATCAACCGAGGCATCCGCGAGCATAGATTGACGAAGACTGGCAAAACGAATCGTCTCGTCTTCCTCGATGTATTCATTTTCCTCACCGACACCAAAATTCTCGATGTTGTCATCCTCAGCCAGCCAGGCAATGGCACCAACATCGCTAAGGCTCTCATAGAGGAGCTGGATACTCGCAGCATCTCTTTGAACCGATTGCAGCGATGCTGTCGTTTTCGCTTGCTGCAACGTTATTTGTGAATTAATCTGCTCAAGCTCGTGGATCTTTTGAAGGAGCTGGGACACGAGTGCATATTCGGGCGTTGCCGGGACTGGCGTCTGAGCAGGAGGAAACTGGAACTGGGGGAATGATCGAGAGAAACCGTCGTATAAAGACATCTTTCTTGATCGCTCAGAAAGCTTGCGATCCGTAGGGGCCGAACGAAAGACAGCCTCAGAAGCATGCCGACGCAGGCACTGCGATGGAAACTTGCGTTTTTCTGACTTGCCTAGCCCGGTAGATCTTTCGAGACCCCTTGAGATGCAAGAGCCCCCCCTGGCGCAAAGTCCCGTACTTCTCCGTCACTTGTATCATTCCCACTCCTACCCCGTATGGCACGGACTCGCTCCTCTCTCTCATGTCGCCTCTTTGACGCTTCCTCAGACTCGAGGCTGAGACTAACAAGTTTTGCCTTTTTCTCGAGCTCGTCACTCCTGGCACGAGTTTTATCAAGCTCCTCTCGGAGCCCTTGAATCTCTTTTTCCAAACCGCGCAATTTTCGCCGTCCCGCTTGATCAGTCTGAGCAGATTCAAATTCGAGCTTTTCTAGCTTGACAAGGAGCTCAGCGTTCTGATCGGAAAGTAGCGCAAGGTCTGCAGGGGAGACAGAGACACGTCTCTGCGACCGGCGGGAGCGAGACGCACTGGAGCTCGAGTGGGAGGAAGAAATATTGGTATAATAATGGGGGGAGTGTGGAAGAGGCGTTCCGGGAGTAGCTGGAGAGGATGCCGAGGATCCAGATGGAGAGACAGACGCTGAAGAAGTGGGAAAGCGGGCGAGAAGTGCCTTGTGCTTGTTTCGTAGCTCTAAATTATTTTCGTACAATGATTTACAAGCGGCTGTGGTAACACTGAGTTCTACACGGGGACAACGATTTCAGTCCGTTTCTCTAGAATAAAGTACCAAAGGACAAACCATTTTCTCGGTCTTTAATGAGCTCATCAGCTTTCAAGAGTAACTCAGAAAGCTCCTCGCGGGACCTCCCATTCCAAACTTGAGGATGGTTAGGGATGTCGTCCCATGCAGCGATTGCAGATGCATCGTTAAAAGACGCTCGTTTCAGGTCCGAAGAGTTTGGATCGTCGAGAAGTGATGTGGCGGCGTACGGAGGAGGTGGGGAAGTTTTGACGTGGGTAGAAATTCTCCGTACCCGACCTGGCGGTCGCGGCCGAGGAGTGGTCGTCACTGACGCAGACAGCATATGAGATAACTCAGAAGGTAGACGCAGACAACAGATATGATAGTGGTCGAACAGCCGCTGCGCGGAGGATGATGATATTTGTCAGTCAATGTTGGGGTTTAATCCACGTTAGCTGGTGCTTAGCGCTAGTGATAAAGCGAAAAGAGAAAAGGAGACTCAGTGATACGTCCTGTAGCGTTTTGTGTCCCATGCATATGAGACTTGCATGAAACAGCAGAAATTCGGCTTAAACTAAAATCATCCATTCACGTTGGGACCGCGTTATGACTATCTGCTGCCTGTCATAATCCTCATAAATGCAACGTCACCACCAAGGCCGCCTGGCGAAATGGCATCGCGTCTGACTACGACTAGGTGATCAGGAGATTGCAGGTTCGACCCCTGCGGTGGTCATTATTTTTGCAACATTTATTCCATGACTCGCAGTGGGACAAACAACTGGTTTCTTTGATCCGTGCCGCGCTGGCAAAACAGCCGGAAGGGACGACTGTCTGATTCCTGGGATTCGTGGGGACTGGCTAGCTTTAAGTTATGTCGTTTGACATGGCAACATAAGGGACTTTGAAGTCCTCACACCCACAAATACTTTTAAATTACCAACGCACGAACTCACTTTCCGAGGAATTACAGCCGCGACTAGTATTAATTCATTGCAGCATGATAAAAATGACAACACATCTCTGGCGAGTTTGAAAATAAAATATCAACATCAAAGGTGACAGCGGCGCTCCGCGTTATTTGACGCATGGCATATTTTACACACTAGGGTCCAATTCGCCCAACAGCATAGTACCGTCCTTGCTACCAGTAAGGACTGTAGATACGTCAGTAAAAACCAGTCAGGCAGAAGGGAAATCTTACTGATGGGTTCTTTCGGGTGGAAGTCTACACAAGTGACTGTGCCCCTGTGCCCCGGCAGCTAGAAAGATGGTAAGTCACACGCAAGAACCGATTGGATCACACGAACCTTGTACAACACACGTCCACTGTCGACGTCCCAAACACACACCATTCGATCCGCACCGCCAACCGCAACCCGTTGTCCCCCATCGTCCTTGCTCCATGCACCTTTCAAAAGGGTGTTCTCAAAACCGGCTGGAGCGCCTTGCAACACACGGTGTATCCTCGTTGGCGTGGGCGAAAACGGGCGTACATCATGAATAATAGTGTGAGATGAGAATGAAGGCGAGAGGAGGTAGGCACCATTGGGTGATAATGCAAGCGACGTCGGCGTGTCCGTATGACCAGTCAGGGCATAAACCTGCTCACCCTTGCGCAAGTCATATACATGAATCTCGTTGTCTAGCGCGCCAATATAGAGGTTCTGCCCATCCGCGCTCCACGCGACACTTGTCGCTGGACACCCGAGTTCAAACACTGCAACACTGTTCTTCGAACCATCTTCTCCACCCTCCCACACGCGTACCGTTCCATCGTCCGAGGCGGTGGCAATGAGCTCGATACCAGCACCGCCTGCCATAGTCCGGTCCAGCGCGTTTATAATTCCGCGATGAGCACGAATTTTTCTTGTCCGCTGGCCGGTGGTAACATCCGTGAAGGACAATATTTGGTCTGCAGATACAGTATAAAGGAGTGGTGAGAAGAGGGACCATTGAAGGTCAAGGATGGGTGCTTTATGATGGCTAGAGAGGAGGCCGTAGTTTGTATTTGGTGGATAAGTCCTCCACAAAGCTATACCTCACTCGTGAACAGTTCGCATAAAGCACTTAGAGATGTCACGTACAGACGCTTCGGTCCGCTGAGCAAGCAGCAATGTTTTGCCCGGTAGGGTCAAATCTACAGCTCAGAATTTCCGCCTTCGAACTCATTAATACACCATCCTGCGGACAAATTGTTTACAAGTCTCACCGAGTGAGACCCGCTCAAGCTAACTATAGGTGCTTCTAGGTTGCTTGTGCGCTTGACGCTTCGTATAAGACCTTTCTGTCGCTCATCGTTGCCAGATGAAATGGCAATTTGGTTTCGAGCAGGGGAGTTCGAACGCGCTCTTTTGATGAGAGTTCCTTCTGTAAATGGCGGTGGAGAGGCACCTCGTTTTGACATTGTGACCGGGTGCAGACCAAAGGATTTGGTGTGAGTTCAAGATGTAGATGACTTAGTGAATGAAGTCAAAGTCTCCGAAAAGACCGCAATAACTGAAGTGGTCACGTGATTCCTTGTTTTACGATAGTATTCGACTAGGTCATCCACATGTCAGATCTAGAGACCACTACAAAAACTTGCTAACATGGACGGCACACATTATGAATGCCCCAGGTCACCTCAAAGAACGAAAATCTATAACGATCGCTCTAGTGTATATGCTTGCGCTGCTCAGCCGCCCACCTCACAGCATCCCTCCGCCCCTTCGTGATATCAACCCCGAACCAGATCACCACAGAGGCAGCTGTGCACATCGCAAAGAGGAACGGGAACCCCTGCCAGTTATTCCCGTCTTGTCGATGATAACCTGTATGACATTGGGCCCTACCATGGAAGAGGCGCGGTTGGACAGACCGAAGAGACCGAAGAACTAGTTAATGTAAGCGAGCGCGATGGGAGCGAGGAAGCCGAAATACGCACCATGTTATCAAAACCTGGCGGACTAAGCTCAGCCATCATTGTCAGAGAGTACGCGTAATAGGGCGCCTGGAAGAGGCCAAACATCACATTGTACGCCCTGATGAGAATATAAAAACACAACGAGACAAACGCAGAGTTTTGACAAACCAGAACTCCCATACGTTATGGAACCTAATACACTCCTTAGAAGGATGATAATGACATGAAACAAGTTGAACGACACTGACCCAAGTTTTTCTGTCCATATTCCGATCATTCCCCATAGCGGAATCAAAATTGTGACAACATTCGTGACCACAAACTATGCCATTGACAGTCAAGTAAAGAGAGCATGACAACGTAGTAATACACACCATCTTCTTCGTGCTAATCTTCCAATATCTCTGAATGTACCAAAAGGCGAGAGTGCTGATTGTCGAAGTAATCGCCTGGGACAAGCCCAGGTAGGTATTTTGCAGGAACGAGAAACTGAACTTGTCGTTCTGACATATGGCAACGAGGGTTCCAGTAGTATTGAGCCCCTGTCCAAAAAGATGTCAGATGCGGCTTGAGATATCGACAGTTAAACAGTACGTCTGCAAGAAGAAAGTAGGAGAACAGATACACAAATGTGTAGGGAGATGCTTGTACGTTCTCAGCGCAGCCCAGATCTAATGATTGCATAAGCAAAAGTTACGGTATCTAGCTAGATCCTTACCTGCTTCCATCCAATGGTCAAGTAATGTTCACCTTTAGGCAGTTTGGGGCCTGGCCTGGGTTCCTGGAAGACAACTCGAAGGTTCTCAGCAGGAAGCTCAGAAAGACTAGCCAATGCATACTCACACCACCAGATACCTAATACCACCCAATACGTGTTGACACTACGCATCAATCGATACAACAAATGGAACTCGCAAGCGATAGAAACTCACACCACAATCACATAATTGTCTACCTTGGGGTTGTTCGCCATTGGCAGCAAAAGCGCCAAGTTCAGCAGTAGTGTGGTTACAAATCCGATATTGCTATGAACCTGCACAAAACATAGTCAGCCTCCCATGGTAACACGACGCCTTACGCATGACGCACAGTAAATATATCAGTAATCCTATTCTTTTCCAACGACTCTTCTTGCTCGTAAACTTCAGGAGGAATCTCGCCGTTTTCATACTTCTCTCTAGACTGGCGTGCATGTGGTGTATTTTGTGCGAGGCGAGGGAATAGAGCGGCATAGAAAACCAGAGTGATGCTGTATGAGACGAAACCGATGATGTACAGAACCATCGCAAGGACCCATCGTTTTGGTGCTGATGCACAAACGATCAGACTTCAGAAAACACGTGGCACTGGAAGCTCACTGGTAAGTGCCATACAAGCATATTGTGCAGCCCAGCACACTATTGTGATAGCGAACAGCAACCACCGTCCGAATGTACCATAGTCAGCAGCAGAACCGATGGTAGATAATATAGCTGTCATGATAGCGAAACTAACACCACTTGCAGTCAGCACTACGCTGGAAACTGACTTTGTTCCGCTACCCCAGGGAACTACGCATTGGCCAGACGCAGTATCTGCAAGACATGATGAGCCAGGACCTGCGACGGAATCATAGCCCGCCTGCTGTGGCGAGCCCTTGGAACAGGGTCTGTGTATAGCCCAAACCGACACCCTGGTTGGATGGCACGTGAAATGAGCACAGTGGGGGATACACGAATACCTGATCGACTGACATTGCCACCGTTAGAGTATACTGATGTTTAACTTGGTCAAGGAATAGCAAGGAGGAAGCACGTGTATTAGAACGCACGGTAGTAGCTCCACAACTCCTTCTGGTTACAAGCGGTTCATTCTTGCTAATGGACGAAATAGCAATTTGGTTCGCGTTCAGGTCAGACGAGTCGTCTAACTTGATCTCCACAACCTGTTTTACATCAGTGTGGAAGGCAGGAGCTAGATTTTCCGATGGAGGTGATGTGGACATGGCAGTCGAGAACGAGCTCGAGAGACCGAACAAAGATGCGTGATTGAGGCCATGTGTGCTGTCTTTGGTATTTAATGGTTGCACGTACCTTATGGGGCTTAGCAGGACTCGGCGTAATCAGTAATAGTAATCATCAATGCTCACTTCTAATTTGAGCTTTGTTTCCTGGCAAGCCTATCGTCCCCCATCTTTTCAAGAAGAGATATAGAAATCGGATACGCGAAAGTATAAACCGATATAGCACAAATTATCAGGCCAGCTTGACGGAACGTTAACTTGAACATCCGAGTCGTACGTTGATGGACTTCGAATTCATTCTCGATCCGAACAATTAGTTGCAGGTGGCTGTGCCTCAAGTCAGGGTAGACTGCAGCAATGTTGGGAGGACGATCGGACGGCCTTTGAAGTGACTCGAATGACATGATTCCGCCTGTTCTATCTGCATCCTGGCCAATGTTGTTTCCTTGGTAGACGGACGTCGGATGTTGTATCCTGTCAGACATGATGGATATATCAGAAATGCCCGAAGTCACTCCGAAGAGCACATATACAACGATCGTTCTATTGTGTGTGCCTGCGCTGCTCAGCCGCCCACCTCACAGCATCCCTCCGCCCCTTCGTGACATCAACCCCAAACCAGATCACCGCTGAAGCAGCCGTACACAACGCAAAGAGGAACGGGAACCCCTGCCAGTCATTCCCCGTCTTGTTGATAATAACCTGGATGACATTGGGTCCTACCATAGAAGAAGCGCGGTTGGACAGACCAAACAGACCGAAGAACTGGTCGACGTAAGCCGAACGCAATGAGATGGGAAGTGCGACGAAGCCAAGATACACACCATGTTATCAAAACCGGGCGGACTAAGCTCGGCCATCATTGTCTGGGAGAATGCGTAGTAAGGCGCCTGGAAAAGGCCGAACACAATGTTGTATGCCCTGAGAAGAACATAAAAACACGGTAGGAAAAAAAATGTATTTTTGACGAACCAGAACTCCCAGACATTATGGAACCTAATGTACGTGTTAGAGAGAGTGACGACGAGTGGAAAAAAACTAGTTGAATGACACCGACCCAAGTTTTTCTGTCCATATTCCAATCATACCCCATAGCGGAATTAAAATCGTGACAACATTAGTCACCACGAACTATATCGTTGACAGTCAGATAAATAAGTGCGTGAAAAACTAGTATTGCACACCATCTTCTTCGTGCTAATCTTCCAATATCTCTGGATGTACCAGAAGGCGAGAGTACTGACAGTCGAGGTGATCGCCTGTGACAGGCCCAAGTAGGTATTTTGCAGGAACGAGAAACTAAACTTGTTGTTCTGGCAAATAGCAACGAGGGTTCCGGTGGTATTCAGCCCCTGTCCAAGAAAATGTCAGGCGTGGCTTGGGAGATAGGCAACCAAACAGTACATCTGCGAGAAGGAAGAAGGAGAACAGGTACACGAAAGTGTAGGGAAGATGCTTGTATGTCTTCAGCGTGGCCCAGATCTGATATTCGTGAGTCAGTTTCTCAGGAATATTTTGTCAAATACTTACCTGCTTCCATCCAATCGTCATGTAGTGTTCGCCTTCAGGTAAACTAGGGCCTGGCCTGGGTTCCTGGAGGACAACTCGAGGGTTCTTAGCAGGGAGCATACTAGAGATAAGCTACAATATGCTCACACCACCAGATGCCAAGTACCACCCAGTACGTGGTGACACTACGCGTCAATCAATACAACAACTCAAATACTTGATTGACAAGAAGCTTACAGCACGAGGACATAGTTGTCTACCTTGGGGTTGTTCGTCATCGGCAGCAAAAGCGCTAAGCTCAGCAATAAGACGATTATGTACCCGACATTACCATGAGCCTGTATGGAAAGATCGTTAGCTTCCGACGACAAAAGGCATAGCCCCTACAACGCACGGTAGAGATATTACTGATCCTATTCTTTTCCAGAGATTCCTCTTGCTCGTAAACTTCAGGAGGAATCTCGCCGCTTTCGTACTTCTCTCTCAACTGGCGTGCATGTGGGGTATTGCGTGCGAGGCGAGGGAATAGAGCGGCATAGAAAACAAGAGTCGCGCCGTATGATACGAAACCGATAATGTAAAGAACCATAGCAAGGACCCATCGATTCGGCGCTGCACAGAACGATCAGACGCCACAGGAAAAACGAGACGCCCGGAAACCCACTGGTAAGTGCCATACATGCATACTGTGCAGCCCAGCATACCACTGTAACAGCCAACAGCAACCACCGTCCGAACGTGCCGTAGTCAGCAGCAGAACCAACGGTAGTGAATAAGGCTGTCATCATAGCGAAACTGATGCCATTCGCGATCAACACCACACTAGGAACTGACTTTGTGCCATTACCCCAAGGAAGTACACATTGGCCGGAAGCAGTTGTTGCAAGGCATGACGAGCCAGGACCTGCGATGGGATCATATCCCGCTGCTGTGGCAAGCCCCTGGAACAGAGTTTGTGTATAGCCCAGAGGACCGACACCCTAATTGTATAGCATAAATTAGAAGAACGAACCCAATAACATTCGATAAACTCACATTGTCACCATTGTAGTACACTGACGTTGAGGTTTGTTGGAAAATGACAAGGGATTATGCACGTGTACCGGAACTCACGGTAATAGCTCCACAACTCCCTTCTGGTCACGAGCGGCTCATCCTTGCTGATGGACGAAATAGCAATCTGGTTCGCATCCCGGTAAGATGATTCGTCTGACTTGATGTCCTCGACCTGTTTTACGTCAGTGTGGAGCGCGCTGGGCACGAGGGATGGAGGTGACGCGGACATGGCCAAACCCGATAAGCAGTGTGAAACTGGAAGGAATTTAGTATCACGGCTGGGCAAGTGAATTGTCAATTTCACGTGTTATACCTCCGGCGGGACGGTGTACTTAAGGTGAGGGTCAAAGACAGGTGATTTTGCACTATATCCGTTTTGGGGGTTTCAACTCCTCGGAAAGCAGGCCACTCTTGAGCGCTTGAGCAGCTCTCATGGCTACCTGAGATATTGTCCAGAGATTGTTGTCATTTCGGATCTACGCTTGAGTTAACGAGTGTTGCCACACCTGAGGCTTCTCAAAAGATTCTCTAATCAGAACAAGCGTGAACAGGCCAATTTAATGTGCTCTCTATATTATGTACATGTGCATGCCGGATGAATTATGGTCAAGCGTACCTTATTTGGGGGCTTATCACAAGGTTGATGGTCACAAGGGTCTCCAAGTCGGCTGCTGCATCCCAGCACTCACTTCTGAATCGAGCTTTGTTCCCTGGGAAGGGCTTGAAGCCTATCGTCCAACGTCTTTGCAGGAAGAGAAATTAGATATCGGGGAATGCCTATCTTCATTCGACTAGTCTGCCCAGGAGAGACTAGAGGGCATCCGAATTGAAATCGTCTCCCCTAGGAAGGACTCGGTAATAAGAGGGCTCCGATAAAGTTCGAATAGAGGTAGTTGCAGGTGGCTGTGCAAACCTATTTGTTTCTGGACCACCACGAGCACTGCTGAAGGCGTTTGGATTCCCTTTGCAGCGACTCGAACGCTGGCGGGCCGCGGATCGAACAGCACTAGTACTACTAGTACTGAGAGGATCCGCTCTGCATCGGTCGGACAACGTACGTTGTTTTTGCGGTAGATGGAAGCCAAATCATGGTGCGTATTGATATTTGCACTCCTTAGTTTCATAGTTTTTGAGCAAAGACGAACCAAGCACTCCAAACAGCTTGAGGTTATTAGTTGTGCTGTGTTTCTGCTTCAGCAGCAGTAACCACCAGCACTTAACCCTTACAAAGGCTGAATGACGGTTGTAATTTGCAATCGGAGCACTCAATATTATATAGTATTATGCTTTTGCTAGCCCTAGCCCTACTTTAACTAATTTACTGACAATTTACACTGTTCTTTCTAGGCGTGATTTAGCAAGTGACCGACAGCTTCCAAGTACTCCTTTTGCACTACCTCCCCTCTGTGCTAGGGTATCAAGCTACAGGTCTCTAACGCCATTTGGTGGCATCTATAACCGTACTCGGCGTCTGCCAGTAATTGCTTCAGGAGCTGCTGTTCCTCGTCTTCCAGGTCCGCCATGAGTTCTCTATATGGCCCAAAACATTTGTTTTTCTCTTTACTCAACACCTGTCTCGCCACATGTTCCCTCCATGCTTCCCAGACTCTTGTATCATTTGGGATCATGCACTCCAAGATCTTTTTCGGCTTGAAGTTTCTGGACGATTTCTTTGATATGTCGACGCCTGCGTGCAAGACGAAGCATGCACATGCCGCTTGCGACCCTCTGTTGGGGAGCGCAAATTTGGTGATTGGTGGTTTATCGAGTGATTTCCACAGTAGATCTGTCTGGATCTTCTCGTTCTCTAGTGACGACAGAAACGAATTGTATGCCCAAGACACCGCAAGTGACGACAGGAACATGATCTGGCCCATCAACGTTGCTCGAGGAATGAAAAGGAGTTGGATAAGAAACTGTGACAGGAGTAGAAGGGAGCAGATCCCGACGGCGTTGAACATTTCACCGCCACCCATGTCCAGCACGAGTTTGCCCTTGGTTATTGCCGCGACCTCTTTCTCTGCGCCCTTCAAGATGACAATGTCATTGTGCATCAAAAGAAAACCATCTCCCCGCGGTGCATAGGACGAAGGTTTGATAAGCTGGAAATGTGGCTTCCCTGAACCGATGACGAAGCAAGCCAGGCCATTCGATACCATGCCCAGGACGATCAGCCCAAATGCGAGCCAATCACGAACGAATGCGCAAACGAGGCATGTTGTCAGACTGCTGGTGATAGGTATAGCAGCACACAGGGCATGATAAACTTTCATCGTCGGTACGTCGCCACCTTGCTTCAATTTCACGTCGTTGACATCTATGATGCTTACCGACCCTGGTGCAGTTATTCTTCCTCCGAGATGGATCTTCTCCTTGGCTTCCTTTGCCTTTTGGGCTGTGAGGTATGCGAGGTGCCCTGTAGTCACCATATCTGTACCAGAAAACACTCCAATGAAGCGAGGTCCATCCTTCCCATCCAGTCCAAACATTTCTTCTGGCGTTGGATTGGGTCCAGGAAAGATGCCATCCCAGAATCTAGACTTCGCCAACTGCCCAAATTTCTTGGCAATAATATAGCTTCCAGGAGAGTTGTACCACCCAAGCCAACGCCTGCCTTGGTAAAGATGGACAGTGGACATCGCGGAGAGGGCTTCTTCTCCGCCGAAGAACCCCATGACACCTCCAGTGTCGAGGGTGAAGGACACCTTGTTTAGCGGCGAATTGATGGACATTCTGGAATACTTGGGTGCTGCACCACCTAGGATTTCTCCAATCTTATATGTGCTACATCCGAAGGCAATCCCGCAGTTCCTGTGAAACTCTCAAATTGACCGCGATTCCTCTACGGGAGCTTGCGGGCCTGGGCGCTCACAAAATAACAGCAGACCTAATTGGAAATCTATAATATGATATGTACTGCAGTAGTACAGCACGTTGCATGGAGAATGTTGATGTGAATTACTTCAATGATTTCGCCGTTTCATCGAAGACCCGTCTAAAGAAAATGGTGCCATCACGGAAACGGTGAACAGATGAGAAGAGGCAGTCCTGAATCCTGAATCCAAGTGCGCGAGATGATAGATAGAAAGCATTGCATGCCATCGCACCTGAGCACGTTTCACACTGCGCTCAGTGCCATAATTTTGGGGACTTATATATGGCATCGAGAGATTGATCCGTCAGGCAAACTCCGAACATCGATGGGCGCTGGCGTAAGTTTGATTTGGAGCTTTTGGTCTGCTACCGCCTCGACCGTGCCGAACCTGTCACGATTTGTTGATCACTTTCAGTGAACCAGATGGCATCTCCAGGTTTTGCATTCATCCCCCGAAATATTTCCAAAGGTGGGAAACACCAAGGCACTTCTACTCACGGACTCTCCTCACATAAATCGGAATCGACACCTGCCATCGACAGGGAATCAGCGTACCCAGGACCGTCCGTGAGCGACAAAGGAAAATGGAAAGTGTCTGAACCGTCGGCAAAACCAGTCTACAACGAGAAAAATATATCTATTCTTGTCGTTCTCGCGTTTTCGGACTATGCTCTTTGGCTTGACTCAGATCTGAGGAGGAAAACCGAAGAGTCTCTTCAGAGCGAGGAGTATGATGCTGGATGTATGTTCTATTTTTTCTTCTTTCGTACGCGTATCAGGCAGGGTTTATGTATTCATGCAGTTTTACCTCTCAGCTACTTGATGCGTCGCGCTTTTGGTAGAGAGAACTTGGGTCAAGAATATATGCCGACTGAAGCAAACACGGTAAAAGCAATTCGGACCTACGCTGGCGATGTGCTTGAGGTTAGAATGCTTGTATCTGCTCCATCTGCAGTCTGCATGGTACCCTTCCTGGAAACAGGAGAGGAGCTCGATTGGCGGTTATGAAGTACGGAGGAAGGATTGGTCAACATTATTGGATAACACAACTCGTGAATTCACTCGGGGTCAATGGGATGATCATACTATTTACATGGTAGGTACGTCCCTTTGACAGAGGGCCATAACCTGACGATCGTAGGAAAATATACCTGCACAATATCACACAATACCTGGCATCATTCGATTTGCGCAAGGGTTACTGTCTCGATGTCCAGGATCATCGGCCCCGATTCCAATCCAAAATGTCACACTTCCCTCACACCACTTAGATAAAATCGAGGACCGTCCAAAATGTAAAGGCTTCGCACTAGTTACTCTATGTAACGCAGAGTTATGTCAGATTTTTCTTGAATCATGGCCTTGGACGCGGCCATTCCAACCTGCCGAATCAGACGACTCTAGTCTCGCTGAAGATAACTTGGAGACCAAAGAAGCCTCGAAGTTCGGGTTTCGCACTCTACCAAAAGCGTGCTGGGATAGATTGAACGAGGAGTATCTCGCTTACCGCCAGAAATTGATCAACGAGTTAGCGGATGCCAACGAACCCCCACACATCTCACCTGACCCCGATGTACAGGACGTCGCTGATGGCGTTTTGGAAGACACCCCTCCCCCGCCTAGGAACGTAACAACTATGTACTCACCGTACCCCTTCGGCTGTCTTGTCTTTGCCCGAAATCTGCATCTCGAAACAAATAAGACCACCCTTCGAGCGCTATTCGCTACTGCATTCGGGTCGTCCCCTGTAAACCCCGCTGGGATCGACTACGTCGATTTCAACAAAGGAATGGACTCTGTAAGTCTTAAAATATTTCATAAGTATCCACCCTTACAACATCGTCAGTGCTATCTTCGGCTTGCCTCGCCTGAGCATGGACGTATTTTAGTCGATCACTTCTCTGGCCAGCCTGTGGTACAGTCTCACGGCCTTGACGACATAGGCAAGACTCCTGGAACGTCCCAAAAGGCCATCTCAACGGAAATCATCGAAGGGAAAAAGGAGGAAGTTTATTGGGAGAAAGTTCCAGAGAAAGTCAGACGACAGGCTGTGGAGAAAGTAATGAAGGCTCTCAATGGCAAACAACCATCGGCTCCCGTGCACACTGCATACGAGCACTCCGAGGAAAGCAGGCCGCGGAAAAAGAGAAATCGCGGCTAATTTTGTAATGTTGGAATCATTCCCCGACTCTCGACGTTAGTGGAAGAGGGCTCTTGTCCAACGCGGTCGGTTTCCCATCTCCCAAAAGCCCTGCCAGCTACGCCCGTGTTCGGGCCTTTTCGGTTGCAATCATTTGACACCTTATTTGTTATAGTTGTCTTTGTGTCTGTCATCTAGTCCTCGCTGAGTCCCTTTATCCGTTGTGCATGCCTTGGTGGGCCACTCCTGCATGGTGTCTTGAGCTTTCCGTTATGAGGTGTTCTAGAGTTTCGCGTTGACCTCTCTGCTGACATCCTTGTCCGGTGCCTGGGTCTTGCCACGGTAATCGAAAGTAAACAATTTTTTGTTCCGCCTCAGCATCGACATAAAACAGCACACACAAACTATACAGCATCAACTCGGTTTGCCATTTTCAATTCTTCCGCCTTTAGCCGAATTCAAGTCATCCTCGGTCCTATTGGAAGAGCCAACGACCGAAGGAGTGTCCATCGACAAGGCTTCAGCGAGGGTGTGGAGGTTACATCATTTCCCTGACTGTCAGACTCACTGGCCCATTATAAATTTTTGTTTGGTGGTGAATCCCAACAGTTTTGGTTAGTCTGTTGAGAATCTAGGTTGGTACGCACCTCGAAGATGTATCTTAATGTATAGGACACGTCTAATTCCCTGTTTCCCGGGGATCTGAATTGATCGTGCGCCGGAGCTATCGCCGTGATACAGTACACGCGTTCAACCTTTGTTGCTTGACCCACATGTTGACATCCAGGTCATCGAGCGAGGGTACACCCCGAGCACCATCTCGCACTGGTATTGCTACCACGCATGGTTCGGTGCATCCAGCTCCATAAGATAATCCCTGAAACGAACGAATTGACCACGCCTTAACAGAAACAAATTCATCACGTTTGCGATGCATTAATCGATCAACTTGAAGTTGTCACCAAGGTGAGCATCTTTGAGGTCATGTTGATCAGGTCGCGTCATTTGCTCAATTGACGCACGTACAGCCAGACATCACTCCGATAATTCACACCTGCAAACTCACTCGACTTCTGACCCTGTTTCTCATTGGCTTTACTTGATTGACAGATAGCGGTCGGTCTGTGCATCGTGCAAGGATATGTGTGCAGTACAAGGAGGTTAGGCTCTCTGACTTTCAATGATCACCATCCTGACATGTGCACTTTTAGTATTGCTGCACTGCAATGCGATGTAAATCGACAGTGCACCAGATACGCATAAATGCCGCGTCACGCGACCGCATCTCCATCATGAAATCAAATGCATCAAAAGCTATGATCATAAGATTTGATCTACGTGCTCATCGTATCAAAACGCATTCGTCGTACGTATTTTACACAATCACTCTTTGCTACACATGTTCTACACATACACTTTTCGTTCTCTGTTCCGACAGGTTTATTTTATTCTGGTATCCCCAAAACGAACTCTCCTCAGTCTCTCAATCCGAAGACCGAGGTGAGTATTAGCATTTACATTTACCGATACATATCTTCATTCTCACGACCTACTACATACTTCTCCTTTCGTTTCTAGTCCGAGCCTCTCTTCATTTGAGACTAGCCTTCCTGTCCCTGCCTCCTATGGCAGCTTCTTCCAAACCGACAGATGAAAAAACCGATCTCTACAACCGCAATTTGACGAGTCGAAAATACGCCCTTTTCGGAATGACATGCTCAAATATCTTCAGCTGCTCATGCATCGTTGCAGGTACTGTCACTTTAGCCAAACGCGGAGTCTCGGGAGTTGCTGTGGCTAACTTCAGTCCTCGGGAGGGGGAGATATTGGCCCTGACGCTTAACTTAATCGTCATGTTATGCACCGAGTCCATAGGCTTCGTACACAGCATCTCATTGCGCTCTGCGCTGGCCTCAGAGTCTCGGTTTTGTTTCAACACCAATCTGGGCCTCCCTCATCATACGTTCTGGTCTTGAATCGGAGAGGGCCTTATCTGACTGTTTCTGCCTCGTCATTTTTTGGTCAGGGGGTGGTGCCATCGCAGGGTTACCTCTTCTCATTTTGGGCATTGCACTCCTCCTCCAGGTGATGATCGCATTGTCAGGGATGCGGGCCGTCAAAATATTGACGTGGAGCTCCTCACCTTTCGACTTGACCGCCGCACTGGTCCACCACATGCAATTGACCCCTGTTACTATGCGGTCCATGCGTTGTGTGTCTGACCTAGACACGTATGGAGGTCCAGCGATGCCATCAGGGATACAACCCTCTGCGTGGCATACTCGCCCCAGCATCCGGAAATTTGTTATTTTTCTTTGGGTGACCGTTGCAGCATGCACTGGATGGGCCGCACTCGTCATGTATTTTGGGGACAAATTCGTCAAGATGAAAACATTGTCTAACAATCCGCTAACCCCACACACGTGGTCGTTCTTGCCCAACGATGCGCTATCCACTTTTATCTCGTATGATATGCCTGGTGTCAATGACACTAAGGTGTGGATTCTGCTCTTTGTCAATATAGCAGTTATCCAGGGGCCATTGACGCTTGGGCTACATTGCTCGGAGCTCATCGCGAATGTCATTCGAGACGAGAGACAGTGGAGATGCGCTACCGGAAGGAAGGGACTTAGAGCCGCGACGAACCCGTTGAAGACGATTTTCACTCATCCAATTTGTCTCGTACTTTTCATCGCGAAGCCTTTCCTGCGTGAGTTATTCCTGTCTAGTATTTTTATCGGTGTTATTGAAAGCCATCCTTGACGATCAGGCTGAATGTTTGGGCTTTCATTCTTATTAGAGTCATACATGGTCTCTGACAGCCAGATGGGACAGTGGGAAGTACTCATGTTCCCTGCCCAGGCTCGTACTCACTGCCTATGTTAAACTGCTACAACATTCTCACACCCTCGTGCAGATCTGGAACTTATGCATAGCGCTGTTTATATTTGCCTGTTTCTTCACTTTCGTCGCACTGCGCCGACCGCGTGGCTCCCAGCCGGCTGCATATGGTCACGTCCAGCCATTCGCTAACCGAGTGGACGAGTGGTCGCCTGTGATGTGGTGGGGACACAAGAAGGACGGAATCCTATATTGTCATGCTGGTAGGGTACTTATCTGTTCATGATGATGCTGTATTGACACTTTCACAAAGGAACGAGCGACCACCCGCTGCCGGATGTGAAGATGGACTGCGTTTATGCTGGTTCCAGTGATGGGTTTCTGGTACTGTAAGAATGATGAATAGCGGCAAGTGCGAAAGGGGTATGTGGACCGCTTGTAGGATGCATGGGTAGTAGAGTTGGAGGATCGTAAAAGAATGCAATATGATGAGGAACGGGGCGAGTCCCGATAGAAAATAATATGCTTGCTGAATAATGATTGCGAAATGGGATTCTGATACTCGCTATTTTATTACCTAGAAGTAAGGACTGTACATGGGCTACTTATGCTTGTGAAACAGTAAAGATTCTCGGGTATGACTAGGCTGAACAATTATGTGGAAACGGAGGCAGAAGGGAGTGACACCTGACAGGGTAGAGTAGTAATGATGAGTAAGAGGGCAAGAAAATTAAATGAGCGGGTGTAAGAATGGGTATCGTGTAGACAGAAAGACGAGAGTTATTTGACAGATTCCAGACGAGTGGGCTGCGAATGAGGTGATAGTGACGAGAAAAGGTTTGAGTGGGTCGGTCCCGCACCTGCTGCACAAGCTCATATGTTTCCGCAAAGTGGTACAGCGTATCCAGAAAAATAAGTTTCGAGATCGGATGTCCAGACTTGGAGAGCATATCGAGGGCAGCGAGCCCAGTGAGTCCAAAAGCTGTTGTCTGGTAGAGCGCAGGTAGGTGTCTAAGTGCCCACGCGAGTACGTCTTGTGGAGCAAGTTGCGAGAGGTGGGCGTTGATGTTTCTTCGCTCAGTGACAGCTCAAGTGGAGTGCGGAATTGGTCAGTCATTGCGATAATAGAAATACGAACAAAGAATAAAGCTGTGATCAGATAGACCAGCAGACATGCTATATAATTTTGAGATGGTCCACATGGATGATGGCGTGGTAATTGCAACACCGATTAGCAAGACCTTACAACTTCAAGAGACTACGTTTCCAACTAAGGGAAAAGCTGATCAACCAAATCCAGAGGCTGTAAACCTTGTCGAGGATATCGTGCGCAATCAGCTCATCGAACCTGTGAGTGACCTATACTTTAACGATGAGATTTACCTGTGATGTTATGCTATTCTAGATCCTGCAAGCCTGCCTCCACGCGAATCGGCATGGTGCGCGCTACATTACCGCAGAGGACCTCATCTTCCTCATTCGCCATGACCGCAGTAAGGTCAGGACATATCTCTTGCGGAAGGATGTTCGTAAGCATGCCAAAGACTCGGGTGGTGATGGAGGAGGTGGCATTGAGGTTGAGACTCTCGAGGATGGTGCTGACGGTCCGTATTTCTTCAACACTTGTCTGCTGGTCTACTGACATCTGCACAGATAAACTAAGGACAAAAGCGCAAAAAATTACTATTAAGCTTCCTTGGAAGATTTTGACGATCTACAGCGAGGTGCTCCGTCAATCTGGACACCAATCTCACGACGAAGAGGACGAGGACAACATTGAGGCCCATGAACAGCGTCTCAAAGAAGCCGATGATGCCACACGACAAATGACGAGGGAAGGGTACCAACATTATTCAAATTGTAGACAAACGTCATTAATCACGTATCGAAAAGGTGAGGTCGTTTCATGAGTTAGGCAGAATCTCACTGACGCGACGAACAACTAGCCAAACGCTTCCGCGACTGTCTTAATCTTCCTCCGCACCTGGACCTCAAAGCCAACGATGATACCGTCGATATCGTGGGCTTTCTCCCATTTGAAATGGTGCGCTCCCTTACGCTCGACGAGAAAAAGTCCCTTGAAGAATCATATTTACGAGACGACTACCTTGGTATCTCGCCCATCCTTGGCAAGCGCAAGTCGCACCATTCACACAGGCGAGAGGAACAATGGGAGAAACGTGCGAGGAGAGAAGAGGAAACACCGCTACCTACGAGTTCACTATTTTTACCTCCGCCAGAAGCAAGGACAGCTCTGCGGTCTGAGCACATCCAGGATGCATTTGCGCGGATGCAGGGAGACTGGTCGCACCACCGCAGTGCAGGGATGCGGAATTGGCGTGGTGGGCTCGTGCGCACGAGAGTCAGTCTTATTTAGACTTGCTCATATAGTTTGTATGGTTTGGTTTGGGAGGATGATTGGGCACCCTTTATATTTGTATCTTTGCGGACTACTAATACGTACTATTGTATGATACCCCACGAGCACGGATTGTGCTAGTATGAAGATATTCCAGAACAACGCGTTGTCTGGCAAAAGTGAGTTCGATCTGTACAGAGGCTGTGCAGTGTTGACATCCTCAAGCATACGACGAGTTGGGCATGCCAAATTCACTCCATCAAATACAACCTTAGTCGCATTATATATAAGAACGCATATAAGCGATCGAGGAAATAATGCATAATTCAGAAAGTCCAGGAGAGACGGGGCAAAGGGGTTGCAAGGGAACTCGGCTAGCGCTCGTGTCTGTCGGACACTGCTTAGCCAAAGTCGATCTCCCGGACTCTAAAAGTGACTGTGATGGCTTTCGTTGTGTCCAATATATGTATCTGTTTCACAAGTGACTTACCCACACCTATCAATCATTGAAGATGACATGTTGCATGATAGACTATCCTAAAGTTTCCCCAGCACTTGCACCACCCACGTTCCTGCAATGCACAATTATTACATAGATCAACTTGAATGATTAGCGCTGCCTTGAGGCTTTGTGGACGTCAAGACTATTTGGCTACTTGTTATTTCTGCCGAGTGCTACTCTCCCTCCATCTCATTCAACTTGCATCAATTTCCCTTGGGCTCATCCCAATTTTTGATTGTTCGCAATGAGCAAAGACCACAGGCCGGAACCTCCTACAAAGGCCTCTCCTCGATCCAGAGAAGCAACTCCTGGTGATAGCTCGGTACGTGCCTTCGTGAGATCTCTATCGACGAACGCTAATAACATCATCATTGCCTCTGACGCGTCCTTCATTCAGAACCAGCCCCGTGGCAGATTTTTTCAGGCCATCCGGAAATTCAAGAAGAATGTGATTAAAAAAGTCTCTGTACGTCGACCTGAATGCTGAGGGAGCTGGAGTATTGCTCATATTGTGCAGAAGCCCTTCAAGCGTTCCCATCGCCAAACCCCTGCTGTCCAGAATGCAGATCATGAAGGTGTTTCATCAAATCAGAATATTGAGGTAAGCAGTCATTATTTTGACCTTGAACTTCTCTGAGGTTCACCAAGGATGTGTCGCGTTTGCATCCTTCCGATGGTGATAAGCCCACCACACCTGGGAATCTCAGTGACTCTGTGAACCAAGGAGCGTCTGGAGAACCTGCTTCGAAGGTATTTACGTCAAATCATCTGATTTTCATCTCTAAATTCTGGTGGTTGTGCAGGTTCAGGTTACTTCGTCTGGCGCGGGGGAAGGTCCTGATCCCCAATCAGTTGATGCTGCACTTCAAGCTGCCGGTGAGGGTATAGAAGGTATGGGACTACTCAGGAAACATGTAAAATCTGTGGCATCCACAGCCAAGGATGGCCCAAAATATCTCGATGCCGCAGACAATTTCCAGGCCACATATCTTCAACCACTCAAAATTTTTGACACCATCATTGCGGAACTTGCCGATGTATGGGCCACTCTCTTATGTTGGAAGCGAGCTAATTGAGTTACGTAGGTACATCCTTATGCGAAGATGGTGCTGGGTCTGCTGTCTGCTGCATCCAAAGTACGTGTAGTTTTGTCCTCCTGCTCAGCAGTTGTTGTCTCTATGCAGATTATTCTCGTTCAAACAGAACGCGACCAATCGGTGCAATCTCTTCTCGAGAAATTAGGAGAAGTTTACCACTTCATGTCACAGGACGACACTCTTAGCCAGATCTCATTCCAGCGCAATATCGCAGGACGTATCGCCCAGCAGACTCTGGAGTGCGCGCGTTTCATCAGGGACTACACGGAGAAGAGGAGCTTTTGTAAGTCATCGAGCTATTGCACGCCGCATATTGTAAATCTTATACCACTACCGCAGTGAAGAGACTCGTGGAAAATGCTGTCTCAGGGACAGATGATCTGATTACACGGTACAACAACACTTTGGAAAAGCTTATGCGACAATTTCGGGACCAAGCTCTTCGGGACATAGCCGATCTTGTCCGGTATACGAGTAAGGATCTGGACGCTCTCCTGACTTTCCATCTATTCATACCACTTCAGGTGACGAACTGGGTGAGAAAGTGGATCTCAGCGGTATGCCTTACGCAGCGGGCGCGGGACTAAATACCAGGAAATAATGCCTACCAGGGACACGCACGGAGATTCTCTCCCAGATCGCTGAATGGATCAACGACAGTGGAGATACTGCTCAGCGTGTTCTGTGGCTATCTGGCCCTGCGGGCACGGGCAAATCAGCCATCGCTCACACAATTGCCAAGTGGTTTAAGGAGTCGGGAGGGCTTGGTTCGTGTTTCTGTTTCGACCTCAAAGACAACAAGCGTCATGAAAAAGTCTTCTCCACTATCGCCCGCGACCTCGCGGACCGTGATCCGGAGATCAAACGAGCATTGGCGAATGCAGTCGAAAATGCAAACGCGCTCAAGAACACGACAGACATCATCCAGCAGTGGCGCGAGTTGTTCATAGAACCGCTAAAGAAGTTTTCTGGGTCGAGTGTGGGACCTGTCTTGATTGTGATCGAAGCGCTGGATGAGAGCGATGGAGTCGACACACGGCGTGACCTTCTCCGCATACTCGCCGGTACACTGGAGGGCGAAAGTCCTCAAGTCACCGAACTCCCATCCAACTTCCGGATTCTCGTCACGTCTCGCCCGCTTCCTGATATCAATTCTGAATTTCGGGATGCTCCACACGTTCGGCGGGAATCCATGGATGACATTCCAGAAAAAGTCTCGAAGAGAGACATCCGTACTTTTGTGTCTCACGAGCTCAAAAAGGTGGCCGGTCTTGGGGACAAAGAATTCGCAGTCCTTGCTGACAAAGCTGATGGACTATTCGAGTGGGCACGTCTTGCATGCGAATACATCCAAAAATCCTCTGGTTATTCACGCGCAATCGAACGCTTTAATGCTGTCGTGTCCCACGATCACGGAGAGCGGAAAAAATTGTTGTATGGCATGTATAGGTTCATTTTAGGAGGAAACATTGGGGAGGACAGCACGGGAATCGGGTATCAACGAGCGCTAGCAAGGTTTCATTCTGTGATGGGACAAATACTTGGCTCAGCCGAACCCCTTTCTTTAGAAGCCCTGAATACCATGCGGCGCCGTTTTCCAGACCAAAGTGATCGTTACGAGGTGGAACTCGTAGTCGCAGATATGGGCTCCCTGCTGAGCGGCACCACCAATCCATCTAGCCCCATCCGACCTCTTCACGCATCCTTCCACGAATTTCTGACAGACGAATCGGCCAGCAGAAAATTTTTTGTGGAGATGTCGAACTCGCAACGCAATCTTGCTTTTGCGTCACTTCGAGGGATGGCAGATGACCTTCGCTTCAACATGTGTAATTTAAAGTCTTCATACCTTCCAAATAGCAAAGACATCGGACTGCCGGATCGAGTCGCAACATGGATTCCCTCGCATCTATCCTATTCCTGTCGATTTTGGGCTACGCACGTACAAGCAACGGACTACAACATGGAACTCGCAAAGGAAATAAGATCATTTTTTGACAACGAGCAGGTACTCTTCTGGATTGAAACACTCGGCCTCCTGAAAGCACTCAACGTTGCAGTTGCCATGCCTCCAATCATTTCCAAGTGGTTGAAGGTGAGAACACGGTCATATGATGGTGTTGGGCGAAGTACTTACGGACGAACACAGGGTCAAACCGGATACAAAGATGTCTTGTCCACTGCAACGGATGTGCAGAGATTCGTGCAAGTTTTTGGTGGGATGATTTCGCACAGCACTCCGCATCTGTATGTATCGGCACTGCCATTTTCGCCCCTCAAGTCCACCATAGCTCCATGGTTTACGGAAAGATTTCCAAACACTCTTCGTCTGTTACGAGGACGTCTTGTGAACTGGCCTGTTATTCAGACCGTGATCAGTGGGCACACTGATTCGGTTTGGTCAGTCTCGTTCTCCCCCGATGGCACTCGCATCGTGTCTGGTTCACAAGATAAAACTGTCCGGCTGTGGGATGCGGCGACGGGGCTGCCATTGGGTGAGCCCTTCCAAGGGCACACTTCTTCGGTTTCGTCAGTCTCATTCTCCCCTGATGGCACTCGCATCGTGTCTGGTTCAAGGGATTCCACTGTCCGGCTGTTGAATGCAGCCACAGGGCAACAATTCCAGGAGCACACTGAGATCCACTCCCCTGCAGTCTCTTCGGATAGACGTCCCACCACACCTTGCAATCGCCCCATTTGTTTTGCATCAAGCTTGGACCATGCATTGCAGGACCCTGCTGAGCTGTTCAAGGGCACCTTTCATCACGATCTTAATTCAACCCCTGTCATGCTGGAAGATGATGCCTCGCCGGAAGATGATGGATGGATGGTAGGACCCGATCGTCGGCTGCTTTTCTGGGTACCACCCGCTTCCCGACAAGAACCATTTTATTATCCTGGGACTGTATTTGTGATGCCCAGTGGGCTAGAGATTGATTTGAGTCGCATGGCTCATGGAGAACAATGGTGGAAATGCCGAGATGCGTGAGTTCTTAGCCTTGATTGTTCCTCACAGTTGCTAAACCGATAGTTCTAGCCCTACTTGCAAATGATCCAATTGTAATACCGAGTCTACAGTTCTGTTCTATATTAGTTATATATCTGTTATCGAGCTTTGAATTTGAAGTTGTTCAAGTGAGATGACCCGCCGTAAACCATGCGGAGTATGTGTCCACATGCCACCGCTAGTTTGTCCGAGCGCGTACTAAGAACTATGAATCAAGCGATTCCATCACCTGAGAGGCGTTGTTGTGCCCTTGAATACCTGTCGTGCAGTCGATGATCAAAACCCCTTCAAAGCCTGGCTGACCATCGGCACTGAGATGACCTTCGAGTCTTCCTTGTTCAGAATGCTCTCAAATACAACGTCGATTCCTAGTGTTGTTATTCCGATACCAATTATCTCAAATCAAGTTTGACGGGTATTGGAAGTCCTCCAAACTCGCGGAGTCTCTTTGATGCTTCTCACCGAAACGGACTAGTAGATTATAATTTATCACATCGTGCATTTTGCAATCCGAATGATCCAAGGTCCATTGTAATGTCCCCTCATCGTTTGCAAGAATCCCCGCCCACCCTAGGCTTAGAACAACAAACTTACAGTGACGTCCACATTCCCAACCGCCGCATCCAATATACCGATCGCCACCTCCCGTAACTTACGCCAAGTCCCATGATCAGCTCGATAGCAGAATCTAGGTGTCGTGGCTGGGCAGCGGCCAGACTTGTCGATGCACGTAGCTTAGGCGCCGAACCCAGTGTTTCCTCTACCTGGGAACAACGAGCCACTGGTCCCAGCGCCTCTACTACCACTCGTTCGAGTAGGTTGTGGAGCACTGCTAGAAGAGCCCAAGATAGACGCGCCGGGGTCTCCCACTCCCGAGATACTGAAAGTGGCACAAGCTTTCAGTATCACTGCAGGCTTTTGGCGTAACAGTCAAGGGACGACAGTCTTGGCTAAGTTACAAGAGCACCGCAATAATCTTCGTATGTCTAGAGGAGCTATGTATATCCGCGTTAGGCCGGCGATGCATTGACGGGCACACAACCAGCCATGCCGTTGAATGATACATGTACAGTTTTTATGCTGCTTGCTGCATTAATTACAACATATCATCGCACTGTGGAAGTACAAATTACATGAGTTTGCTATCACATGCGAAGTATTAAAACGATTGTATGCCTACTAGAGACAAACATCACAAACTCGACATTACAAGCAGCTCGCGATCTCTTTCATGGTGAGTCTCTTATGCATGTTCATGCACCAACACTTCTCCAACAGGGCCCAAAGCGTGTCGTCCAAGCCTCGTTCTGCAACGACTGGGTCCGTGGGTCGAGACGGAGTTTCGCCCTGACAGACCTTAAGGATGACTTGAGGTGCGAGGTGAACCGACGCCCAAGGTTCTTTGTGAGTCATAAGCTGTGAAGGCTGTTCAAAATCTGGCTAATCAACCAAACGTGATGGAAGTACCTCGAGCACGGTCATACTGAAGGCATAGACATCGGACGCCATTGTACGTTTGCCTCCGCTCTTGCACAGCTCAGCGGGACACCATCTTAGAGACTCCTGGTTAAGAGTGCTGCCACTGCTGACGTCGAAATAGCTCATAATCTCCTCCTCGAGCTATATTGTTCGGGTAAGTCAGAGCGTAGTGATCGGTGTGAGGAAAGACATCACTCTTGTAAAACCGAAGTTGGAAAGCAGTGGCCTGCCATCCGGGCTAATGGCGATATTGAACTATGATGAAGTAAGGATCCTAGTTATTGGTGATTGTCGTCATGACTCACCCCTTTGATGTCACCGTGAACAACAGACATACTGTGCAATAATTTGATGCCCTCGGCAATGCCTTTCAACTACGAAATCAGGTCAAAACACTTTCTTCGATCAAAAGTAAGGTACGTACGATATATCGGTGGTCAACTTCGGGGTATTCATTGAGGTAGTCTGTTAAGGTCCCATTGGACATCCAGGGGCTTACGGTGTAACTGCTGTATAGTTAGGAACGAACATGAGTTCTCGAGGAAGGAAAGACCCACGGATATTCTCCGTCGCTCTGACAAAAACCGTATATTGTGAGGATGTGTTCTCCTTTGTCTGCTTCGAACACTCTTCTCCAAATCTCCGCCTCTACCTTGAACCTCTGCAAATTAATCGATTGAGCGTTCACGACGACGACAATATTGGGATAGTGTACCTTGAGTGTCTTGGGTGTAGCATAGACTGCGCGCAGGACTCTGATGGCAACCTTCTCCTCATTAAGGTAGCATCCTTCCCAGACATCGGTCCGACTCGTTCCATTCACAGCATAATTACTGGTACGCCTCACTTCCCCGCGTTTCAGGTTCATGTTCGGAAGTAAACTTCTGGAACTCTGGAGAAGATTGTACAAGTTACTTTCCAGACCACGCTGGACTGTTGCAGAGACGTGGCTCGGAAGATTCTGTCAATGAAGATTAGACGAGGGATTCAAGAGACTGGAGAATGTGGTACCAACCTCTTGCATCACTGTCAAGATCTGGTTTACGGCGGCGGTTTGTTGGAGTTGGTTATTCATGAGAATCTCTTGCTTGTTTCTGAGGTCCCCGAGATATTCGATCATATATTCGTTGTCGATCCTCTGGTTGTCTTCGAAGGCAGATTGCCATCTGTGGATCTCGAGGTGCGAGGTTATCTAATCAAATAAGTATACGAACTTATAGATAATAATTGAGGAACAAACACTTGACTTACCTGTAGCTTGTTTAAGCAATCAGATATCTCAAGATGACATTGTTGAATGACTCCGGCGAGTTCATCCTGTTTGACGAAAAGCTTGATTCGAGACATCAAGCACCATGGAGTCATTCTGTCGAGGATGCCCTGGATGGTGCTGGCTAGGTTATCAGCTACCTTCCAGACAACAACATCTGCGCGCTACCGACCTTTGTGCGCCTGAGCAAAGCCTGGTTTTATCATCTGGTAACATGGTTTCGCCTTCGTTCTGGATGATAGTCAGAAAACTGAGGCAGCGTTCCTCGAGTTGTCGCATGCCATTTCTGTCATAATAGTCATCGCGATCAGTGGAATGAACAGTATGACGAAATGATAGGTACTTGTTGGACTCTGCTTTAGCAAGCAGGTTGATGAGGGTGATTAGAGCACCGAATGCTGGACCGAGCCATGTACATGGAGTAGACTGTGTTGCCTGAGATAACGCTGAAGCGGGATTAATATGAAACCGGGAGGACGCGACACTCTCCATGATTGTTGGTCAATAAAACGCTTGAAGATCGGTCGTATAAGAGGGCGCGTCGAAAACTGGGCAGTGATTGTTGCACTTCCGACACATGCTGCTCGAGCTCTTTTATAGAGAAATTGTCGGGACTTGTTGACCCACCGACGACCACAGCCTGCCTAGCATTTGACTCGAGGCAGTGTCAATCAGTTGTTCCAGAGGAAGATATCTATAGAAGTTGTCTGTAGAAGGAACAAGGCCCTTTAGCCTATTGCGTCACCTGTGGGAGGCCATTGGCAGGAACACCGTGACGCGTTGGAGCTGAAGCTTTGAAGGACAACCTTGCAAGCTACAGTACATATATCAAACTCGAGCATCTCGCGAGGACTAATAGCTCTCATGCATCGATACCACGAGATAAAAAGCCAAAAGCGAAGATAACGACCCGAGCACAGCACACAGCAAGCGTAAACAGATGTGGTAACATTACTAGTGCGTAATACGTATGGTACGAGGTCAAAACGGCCGTGGCCCTACAAACCCACTACTGCCGTAGGAATCTGCACAGTGATCAGTAAAGCATAGTAATGGTCTGCGTGGAAGGAACTACCACGTTCCTTCTTACGAGTCGGTTAAGGGGAGGCTACTATCTATCCCCTTCCGCACGAAGTCTATCCCGTACGCGCATCAAGGCCTTTCCAAGTTCGTTGGCACCGTCACCTGAGGGGCCATGACCCCAGTACGTATCATTGGCATCGGCATACACCAAATCAGCAAGGCCCGTGCGCAAAAGCAAAGTCCGAAGGCTAGGATGTTGCTTGAATTTGATATGCAGCACCTCTTCCATCTGAAAATGCGAAAAGTTGATCCATCAGAATATCTGTCAATGAAAATAACCTCACAATCTTCAAGAATACCTGACCCCAGTCTGGTCGCACGTGGTCCTGAAAACTCGCTGACAACGGGTACATGTCACCGACATCGGTGCACGTTCGGATACGCTCCTGAAGGTTAGGGTGTTCCGTAAACTTCATCGCCTCGAGGAGGTGCATCGCAGTTGGGTACATTTTGTTTTTGTACAGCACTCGGTGTTGTGAGTGATTTACAAATCCGGATAGTTCACCTGTATGGTCAAACTTGACGGGCGGTCCGCGATCGGGAGCTGGCATGCCTTGCAGTGGGGCTCCACTTCCAGTGTATGCGTTTATCCCATGGGGCACAGCTGCAGTTGGTGGTATAACGAATGATGTCACTGTATTGGAACGATGATGACGACCGCCAGATTCGCTATCGCTCCCTGACGTGCTGAAAGCGCGAAAGAGTCCTTTTCGCGATTTACCCTTGCGCTTACTACTAGAGCCAAATAGGTTTCCTAGACGCGATATCGGACCTGCTGGTTGAGCCAGCATGTTTTCCATTTCTTCCATGTGTTCAACGTTCAAGGAGAGGGTTATGTCCTTTGGGAGTTCCTGTAAAACTTGACGATATGGGGTAGTGTTCCATATGTCTCTAGGAGGAGAGGGGAGGGGATTTCTCCGCGTTGCCATTCGTATGGGAGGGACAGTTGGTGGCCTAAATGGTACATCACTCAAATAAGGCTCGGGCATAGAAATAGGGTGATCAGCTGGTTGGTAGAAGTCGGTGAATCTTGGGCGAGATGACGAGTTAGCCGCACGTTGTGCATCAGGCATGACGGGGGGAGGCTCAGGCATGGAAATAGGGTGATCAGCTGGTTGATAGAAGTCGGTGAATCTTGGGCGAGATGACGAGTTAGCTGCACGCTGCGTATCAGGTATGACGGGGGCAGGCTCGGGCATGGAAATAGGATGATCAGCTGGTTGGTAGAAGTCGGTGAATCTTGGGCGGGATGATGAGTTAGTCGCACGCTGTGCGTCAGGCATGACAGGGGGAGGCTCGGGCATAGAAATAGGATGATCAGCTGGTTGATAGAAGTCGGTGAATCTTGGGCGAGACGACGAGTTAGCCGCACGCTGTGCATCAGGCATGACGGGGGGAGGCTCGGGCATGGAAATAGGATGATCAGCTGGTTGGTAGAAGTCGGTGAATCTTGGACGGGATGACGAGTTAGCCGCACGCTGTGCGTCAGCTATGACTGGGGGAGGAGGAACAACCGGATCTCCTCGTCGACCGGTCATATCGGGTCTGACGGGGCCTGGAGTTGCCCGATTGTCTACATGTGGCTCGGGCATGCGCGCAGTGGGTTGTGAGTGAGATGAGTAATGCGTGTCATTCATGACAGGAGGAGGAGGAAAAGCCGTATCTCGTTGGGGTTGCACGTTAGTCATAACAGGGGGTGGAGGGACAACGGGATCTCGTCGGCCAGTCATATTAGGCATCACGGGGCCTTGATTGTTTGTAGCCATAGAAGGCTCTGGCATGTGTACTTGCGGTACTGCAGATGGAACAACCGGAGCAGATGGAATAACTTGTGCAGGTGGCTGATGGGCTGCGTTTTGAAAAGCAGCGACCGGAACATATGGTTGCGGCATAACCACAGGCTGCTGCATAGGAACCATGGCTACTGGGTAATACCCACTAATTTGTGGATACGCAGATTGTACCTGTGGGTCTTTTCATCCGCCACTGTCAGGAAACAGCTACTCTCCCAGACTGTCACGTACAATACTGGAGCCCATAAGCTGCAGTCGGAAATCCATTGGGGTACTGCTGATACAGCTCTGGGTGTGCTTTCTCCTTGCCCTTCTTCGTCCTGACTGAGGACCAGCTTGATTGCATTCCGTTTGAGTTAACGGTTGGAACTGGAAAAGGATAGGGTCTATGCTTTGAGGGTCCAGCGCCCATATTGGTGGCGATGTCGCTGATACGTGATTATGTATGAACACGAGTCCGAAGGAATACCAGAAGCACCACCGCAAGCTGTAGATGTCAGGATAGATGGACCGTGGGCATGAGGAAGATACGAGGGCGAAATATTACTGGTGCAAGACTTGCACGAGCGGCAAGACAGCACACGTTGAAACGTTGAAGTGTTGTGATATTCGGTCGATCTGCAATTGCAAGGTATAATTGAAAGTATGTAGTACGTACACACGGTTGAGAAGTTCGATCAACTTTTAATTGTCAAGATTTGGACATATCCCTGCGTAACATAATTTTGGCGGGAACTACAATAAGTTTGCAATCGTAGCTAGGTCTGCGACGAATGCACAAGTAAACGATATCAGTCATAGCGAGAGCCTCTGCGTCGCGGTGGGCTCCTTGATCGCGAACCCGATGGTGACCGTTTGCCACCTCTGCCACCCCAGCCGCCTCCTCGGTGAGGTGGTGAATCGCGTCTTGGGGGCGGACGTCTCTCCGAATCTCTGTTGCGGTCAAAGTCACGATCTCTCCCAGCAAAGTCTGCACCCCTTCCACCGCCTCTTCCTCGTGGGCCACTGGGGGAGCAGGGTTAGAGTCTCCTCGCCAATGACCCCCACCTCGGCCAGCAGGGGCCACTGTTCCCCAGCCTGCATCACTTTGCCGTGCTGCTGGTGCGGATCTCCAGCCGTTTTGAACTGGAGCCTTGACAGTAGTCTCTGCCTGGGTGGCCGCGGCTACTGCAGCCGCAGCGGCTTTTGGAAGGATAATAGAGACGCAAAGATAGTCTCCTGGCACGAATCGAAGTTCATCGAGCGTCCTCTCCTCTTTCTCCCGCTCTGTCTGCTCTCTGGATTCGCCATCTATGTCGTTGAGCAGGCGTGCCGCGGGGCTGTCAATGGTACCCGGCTCGCCCAGAATATCGCGAGAATAGACCATACCAAGCTCTTTCTGTGCAAAGCGACCTCTATTTGCTGCATCTGCGTATATAGCGCGGAAAGAATAACGGGCTAGAGGGTGGCGAAGCTCTGGTATTTGGGGTGCAGCATTTCGGAGAGTCGTCAGTACTTCACGCAAGGTGGCATCTTTCCTAGCCATGGGGTCAAAGGAGAGTCGGAACAAATACATCTGCATGCTTACCAGGTGTAAATTTGTTGTTCATCCGTGGTTGGTAGAGTATTCTCCTCGAACAAGGACAGTCTGTGGAATGATCCAACCTTTACAAAAGTTCGGATGAGGAATGGGGCCGTCTAGTAGAAAAAAACAACTGAGGATTAACTGTATAAGCTAAGAAAATTTTAAAATCACCTTTTCTCTTGAGACAATAGGCTGTCCTGCTGGGGTCGTAGTCTCCATGTCGGCCATTTTATTATAATTTGAGACGTTGCAGATGGGCCTGCTACCGTACTACGTGCACGCTGCTTGCTTACATAGCAATTACCATTTTGAGCTCAAGACCAAACTTAGTTAAACCACGCCACCACTGGAAAGTTACACCCCATCATGACCTAGAACCCCGCAGATCCGCGGCGCAAGACTCGCGTGAATGACGCATTAGTTACAGCTGGAAGATTCATCTGCCACATCTTTCAAGTTGCAGGTCAGTACAAGATCAACAACGACTATACATAGCAACTTTCTTGTGACCCAACATGCACTTACTTTAATTAGTTAGGACCAGCACGCTCAAGTCCAGCGTTAGGTGGGAAGGAGATATGTATAGCAGGGCATAATCTCGTGGCAATCCCTGTCGCTGAGATAACGAAAAGAAGTTTCTGTCATATGTTTCAGCCTGCCGCCCGGATCTGCGGACACATGGCATATGCATTGTATCACTCCTAATCGGTTCACAAAGAGACGCTCAGGAAGTCGTCCACTAACTCGGAAGTTCATGTGATCACACAGGGCTGACCTCGGCATTTAAAGAGAGCGATAGAGCACACTTGTCTTTCACACCCTTCCATTACCAGCCATGGCTGGTGGTTATGAACTCCTGAAGACCGGAGGTGACACCAAAGTTCAGTCACCCAAGTCGTATCGCATCACACGTCGTGTCGCGATCGGGCTCATCGCATGTCTGGCGTTGGTAACGCTTTCTTTTCTGCACGTTCATCCTCCCTTATCAGTAGATCTGGGAGCACAAGATAACCATGACGAGGACTCCGTGAAGGCCTGTGCTTCACCCGCACCCCCTGCTGCCCGTCCCCCAGCCCCCATCAATCCATGGGCCTCTCTCACCATCAAGCAGGTCGTTCAGGTCCAGAAGTGGTTGGAGGACCCTGCCCGGGCCCTTAACCTGACGCGCGGGGCTATATCAAAGCCATCGGACAACCACATATTCATGATAGAAGCGTACTACCCACCTAAAGCCAGCGTCCTAAGTTACTTCTCATCTCTATCCTCATCGGACATCCCGCAAAAGTATGCGCGGGTCACAATCCACCATGGTTCTGCACCGGAGCCTGTCGTAAAGGATTATCTTGTTGGACCACTCCCTATTGGCTCATCCACTCGCATGGAGCATTTGACGGAGATATACCATCTCGACGCTATTCCGCACAATGCACGTGGCTTTGATACCCGTGACTGGACTGCTCCGGAGATTTTTGAGAAGATGGCGGCTCCCATAATGGAAGCATACGAGGTCATTTGTACCATCTTATTTCCGTACATCCTACTTACAAGGATGTTGTTTTCAGGAACTTCTGGGCGGCACGCCCCAGGATACTCTTACTACGGCTGGCAGTGGACCGTTCAGCTTTGATGGTTCATTCAGACGTCTGTGGCTTGGCTGGCGGCGCAACACGCCCGGCTTCTTCTTACATCCACTCAACTTATATCAGTACGTCGATCTTAGCGGTACCGATCCCTCGCAGTGGGACCAGTTAAAGGTATGTTCTCAGATATGATGTCACCGAGACTTCATGTGCTCAAGTTGGTCTTAGATCGTGTACAACCACCAAGTCTTTGACTCACCAGAATCTTTCATGGAAGCGTTTCACAATGGCAGCCTCAAACGCGTCCCTGTTATTGACCCCGACACCGATTTGTCGTACAGTACTCGTAAGCGTATCGGAGCCCAACGCGATCTCGACCATCTTCCTGGACCTCGTTCGGTGTCGTTTGCAGGTCTGAGGTTCCGAGTAGATCGTGATCTTCAGTACGTCAGCTGGATGGGCTGGGGCTTGTACCTTGGCTTCGACAGAGATATGGGCTTGAGCTTGTGGGACATCAGGTTCCGTGGTGAGCGGATTGTTTATGAGGTAAGGCGTACTCGATGTAACTATCCATTTATGCAGTATCCTGATCTCTGCACAGCTCAAACCTCAGGAAGCTCTTGCACAGTATGGTGAGTAATCAGATGCTGGTTTCTGCACTTCAGTTCGCCTGATAGTGTTTCTCTAGCGGGCAATGATCCATTCCAGGCAACGACTGCTTGGCTCGATCGCTACTTTGGCATGGGGCAATCCGTCCGTGATATGTTACCAGGCTATGATTGTCCCCATGAAGCCGTGTATCTGCCAGCGACCACGTACTCGACGGATGGATTAACCACACGACAGCGCGCAATTTGTATCTTCGAGCATGATAGCGAACGACCTCTTACGAGACATCTTGGTTACGAAGAAAATGAGTTCGGGGCGGTCAAAGGCTATGAGCTCGTGATCAGAAGTATTGCCACGGTCGGAAAGTGTGTAGATTTTGTCTTTCTGCGGGATGATGCTGAAAATCGAACCCTAGTTATGATTACTGTACGTGCAGTGTTTCGCTGTCTTCGTGATGTTGACTGGGTTCTGTATTGTTTCCTGTAGTGGTGAGTGATGAACCAAGTGCTATTTTCACCACTGACCCTATCGTTTATGCGTAGTTTGATTATATCTTCCATCTTGACGGAACCATCGAGGTCCGCCTCTCCGCTTCCGGCTATCTGCAAGCTGGTTTCTACGATGGAACACAAGGGCAATATGGCAATCGAATCTGGGAAACCAGCAGTTTGTATTTTTACCCATACCTTATATTGACCTAACAACACGTTATTAGTGGGCAGTCTGCACGACCACGTTATCAACTACAAGGTCAACAACCTCCCTGTGGTAAATTCATAACGTTGACAATTCATTGCAGGTTGACCTCGATGTGGCGGGTACAGCAAACTCGTTGTTGAAGACTACTCTGAGTCAAGAGGCAGTCACCCAGCCTTGGTTTGAGGATGACTGGGGAGATGAAGTTATTCAGCAAGTAGTCACACGAGAGTATATCGATGACGAGAACGATGCCTTGTTGAAATTCCCGACAAACTTCCAGGGCGCATTTGCACTCGTAAATCAAGAGGAGACCAACAAGTGGGGAACATCGAGAGGATACGCCATCCATCCAGGCTATTCTCCTATTCACAACGTACGTATGTTATTGAGGATGTTGTGACGAAGCCTGAATTCTGGATTGCAGACAGTCGTTGGTTCTAAGCGGCTCCTGAAGAATGCGAAACTGGGCGCGCTACAATCTGGCTGTCTCCCGTCGCAAGGAGACAGAACCGTCCTCGAGCAGCATGTGGAACTTCAATTTGCCGGTGGCCCTCCTGTCGACTTCCACAAGTTCTTTGATGGAGAGAATATCACACAAGAAGATCTAGTTGCCTGGGTGAACCTTGGCATGCATCATCTTGTTGGTGGCTTGCTTAATGAAGCATATCATGCAGCCTTCTTATTCTCATTTTTATAGCCCCAATCGGAAGACGCACCTAACACACGAACGAACACAGCGACGTCAAGGTTGGCTTTACTGACTTCTGCTATATGGAGTAAGAGCTGATCAACAGTCTATTAGCTTCTTCTTGACACCTCTCAACTACTTCGATCACGATGTATCTATTGAGTCGGACCAATGCTGTCCTCCTGAAGAACCCAGAAAAGCCTGGCGACTCCTTCACATATGACGACTATGGTGTTCAGCCTGCTCACTGCCTGCCGGAACACCCGTCACCCTTCGAGTACCATCCGGCGAAGATGTTCGACCTGGATGGAAGGCCTGCACCTGCTTCGTCAATCGAAAACATGCGCAAGGCCTCAGAGTTATATCATCGCATCAAACTTGAGTTGTAAAGCCTTATCGCAGATAGCGAGGTGGTGTAGTGATCAGGTAGCTAACAATGTGACTTCTTTTCAATATGTGTATCAATCTGTCCATGAAGCTATTAACAGAAGGAGGTTCAGTTCATGATCCGTCTTTCATCTTGGAACTAGCTCCGCAGCAGGTAGGCGCGTGATAGACTTATTTATGGTCTAGCATCGTGTTCAGTCTCACACGCATCTCTTCATCTGTCTGCCATCATGGCCAGAAGATATGAGCAGCTGAAAGCTGTATCCTTGGAGGAACCCAAGCATGAGTCAACGCGAGCGCCGAACAGGATCACCTCTCTTCGTCTTGGCCTTTCATTCATCCTCATCCTTGTACTGGCCTCGCTGA